>NC_056733.1:1842923728-1842943728 GCF_019279795.1 Protopterus annectens | reverse complement strand
CCCAAAATAGGGACACATTTCAAATACTGATTTTTATAACCTTAGAAAATTGCTAGAATAAAATGTTTTGTTTTACCACTGAGGCATAAATTCACAAGTGATGGTGGCTAGGGACTTTAGGCTCTTTTTACCTGTACCCAAGGTACATGGTTTGAGCCTGAGTACCTCTAGCCACTGGATGTATTCTGTTGGGGGCATTTTCACACACACACTAATTCTGAGATTGCCATACCCTGGAGAAAAGGAATACTGTAAAAAATGGCAGTCTTGGCTTTAGTATATGTAAGCCCGGATTTTTGGCTGTTTAGTCTCCGCATTCAGGGACTCAGCATTCCAAGTCTTGATATTTCAAATGATTACTGAAACAGGTGATATTTCTATATTTGTTAATCTAAGTTTGGTTTGCAGGAAGTTTTGTTCCACAGATATGAAAAACAGCTGTTGTAATCTCCCTTTTATAAAGGTAGCAATAATTATACATTGGATAGTTATCATCCTTTTAGTCTGATTCGCATAACTGGCAAATGTTTGAAAAAAAAATGTTCCTTGATAAAAAGATGAGTTATGTTCCCCTGGACATTTTTCAGCATGGATTTACTCAAGGAAGAACCTCTCTGACTAACCACTTTACATGGGTTCATCATTAGACTTGACCATGGCATTTGATTCTCTTCTCAACAAAGAAATTAAAACCACTTTATTTAAATCTGGAATCAACCAATATATAATTAAGTTGGATGGATGGATGGATGGATGGATGGATGGATGGATGGATGGATGGACGGATGGTCAAAACTAAAGATATTATGTCAGAAAAACTAAGGTTACAGAATGAGTTCCTCAGGGTTCTGTATTTAGACCTCTGTTGTTTAATCTATTTTTCCTGGTTTCCCAACCCATAATAGGATTTTAGTCAGGAAGTTTGCCGGTGTTACTAAAGTTGGGGCAATTACTAACTCTGTTTGTCTTTAATGAAAACATACACCATACACTGTGGCTTTCAGTCTCAGTAAAACAATATGCCTGTGTAACATAAAACTATGCTTATAAAATGGCAGCATCTGCCTGTATTCTCTTCATTCCAAGTCATTATTACTAAGTGGGAGTTCACAAAGCATTCCTCCAGAAACTTTTAACCTATGAAATACTTCAGCCACCGAGATTTCTGATTCACTTTAAGGAATAGTTTAACATATAATGTCATACTTATACATTACTGCCACTGAATCCTTTCAGGGTGACATCTTACAGGCCTTCACATGGTAATCAACACATCCTTCTAATCACTTTAGTCCTGTAATGGTCACATAAGTATCACCCTCATCAAATTATATTATAAGCATTCAGGGCATTCACACACACACACACACACACACACACACACACACACACACACACACACACACACTTGTGCACATGCACAGTCTAACATTTTTAGCAATGACAGTACATTAAGTTTTGTAGTATTTTCTTCTTTTATCCTCTTTCATCTCTCTCCACTTTACTCCTTCTTGGAATGATCCAGTTACTCGCTGTCTATGTACACTTCCCTATTTTATCCTCTCTCAACATTCTTGTCACTTGTGTCTCTCAGTTTCCAGTCCCAGCTGCATCTCTACTTTTTAACCAAGTTTCCAAAATGTTATATCTGGAGAAGCACCTAACAAGACAGTCTTAACATCGTCTTGAAAAATCTTGGTCTTTCTGGAGCAGCTCTGTACAGCACTATGGCAGGTGCAACTGTTCAGAGCTAGCATTCACAGCAATAACCACACTTAATAACATGACATTCCAACGCTTCCATGATATGAGCCAATTATTTATTGCTTCCTTTAAGAAAGGCAATCTTGCATATCCTAGAACAGATTCTACATTTAGTCAAAGAACTCATACTGATACTAAATCAGCTGTCTGGAAGATGATGCAGAGAGTTAAGGCTGTATGCTGTGGTTCTTCGGGTACAGGGTTTGATTCCCTTAGCTCTCATCTGCCTACTGTGTGACATTAAGCAAGTCCCTTGGTGACAACTAGGAATTAGGACTAGGTGCCTTGATGGTCACCTCAGCTGCATGCCTTGGTACTACCTATGAAGTCAGTCTAATAGTTAAGGGCAATGATGCTTATTGCAGCAGATACATACCTTTTTTTGCCAGACCTGTCTGAGTTTTTAATTTCTTCATTATTAGAGAGATTAGTAAAAGCATTTTCTCTGACCCCCTTCAGAAGTAGACAGGACTATAAACATCAGAACCAGCAGGTCTGTTTTTATACCAAGTTATTCTTTTTAACCACATAAAATCTATTTAGCTCTTATTGTTACTTGTGGATGAGATGCAGATTGTCAAAAAGCTTTGGGAAAATATCCTGAAAGTGTCTGTAATAGAAGGAACACACCTCCCTTACTCACTCTGTAAATATTACACACACACACACACACACACACACACACACACACACACACACACACACACACCTACCTTACTCACTCTGTAAATAGTATGTCTTCTAATCAGACTCTGTTCTCCGAATTTCACAAAGGCAGCTTCCGAAAGTAAATCCGCAGCAGCACTTACATTCAAAGCCAGCAGCAGCTAAATCCGTTCAAGCTAAATAAAACAGTCTGCAGCAGCTAAATCCATTCGAGCTAAATAAAACATTCAGCATTAATCCTTCCTGCTTGCATTTAAAACCAGCCGGAAACCCGCTCGCATTCAAAGCCATCATCAGCTAAATTCAAAACCACCCGGAAATATTTGCGCCAAGCTGATGTCATTGTGCATGTGATGATGTCAGATGCTAAAGCACGAATAAGTCAAAATAAAGAATGGAAAGGTTGGGAGGTGATCTGCAAAAGTGGAGGGAGCTATCCCCCCGTCTCGCTCTATGGTTCTGGCGCCCATGTCCAAGATTGCATTACAGTGGAGAACAGGGCAAAGCTCACAATGGTGGCTCAGTGGTTATTTTCCCTTAGTGAAACTGCGACATTCCAGGAATTCAGCTTTCTGAAGTTTCTCTGTCCTTGTCTTGACCTTATGAATTTTGAGTAAGTGAAACTTCAATGTTTTAAAGTAGACCCATAAATATATATATATATATATATATATACGCATATATATATATATATATATATATATATATATATATATATATATACACATATATATATATAAATATATATATATATATATATACATAAATATATATATACATATATACACACACACACACACACATATACATATATATATATATATATATATATATATATATATATATATATATATATATATATATATATATATATATATATATATATATACATACTGTACACTGTGTCTAGCTGAGGATAACCAAACAGGAATGAACTTTAATTACATCACCTTTCTAATTTCATCCATTTAGTAGCATGATGCAACATTGATTAACATGTTATTAATGTTCAAATATGATGCCTAAAGATGGAGATTTGTTAAACTAAAAAAACTCCCATTTTAATGTTTCAATAAAATTTACCTTTTTAATAGTTATAGACTTGGCGTTCTTATGTAGGAAGTAACCAGCTTTTGTGTTTTACATAACATTTACTATGTATGTCTTAGATATAACTGTTTTCTGAAAAATCTTTCAGCTAAGACTCTTACACACCATAGTTGAGATAATCATTCTATATCTTTTATGAATCCAGTCAACTATTTTGGCAAAGTCACCAGAATTAAAAATTTTAATAAACATCAATGATAATTTGCTCCATACAAAGGGCAGTGCATCCGTTTCTTCATTTTAACAGATCTTTTTGCAGGTATTTTTTCTGTTTACATAAAGGTGGCTTTAAGATAATCCACCACTCCAAATTTAGTTAATGGTCTTACTATTACAGTCATCAGCAAGTCATTTTAGTTTAATAGTAAAACTTTGCTCACACTTCCAAACTGTATTCTCTTGTCTTGCTCACCCCGGTGTAAGAAAGTATTACAAATATCTATAGAAAAAGTGGACAGCCATAGGCTGAACTCATAAACCGTTGTCTGCATCACTGTGAGTGGATTTAAATACTGACTGGCACACAGCAGATTCAGTGTGATTCGGAAAACCAAGAAAATGACATGCCAGATAAAATGACGTGATCGACCATGTTAAATACTAATGACTGTATAATGAAGAGCTGTGGTTGCTAATGAGGCAAACAACTTTGCTGATCAGTTTAGACATGGGTAAATGTTGCTCTCAAATGCTGCACCCATTTTAGTTCTTTACATGGTTTATGCTCGTGTTGAGGTTGTTTACAGCTGTGTACAGTGTTGGGATTGCTGCAGCCATTGCAAACATGGAGGTAGTTTACAGCTGTGTACAGTGTTGGGATTGCAGCAGCCATTGCAAACATGGAGGTAGTTTACAGTTGTGTACAGTGTTGGGATTGCTGCAGCCATTGCAAACATGGAGGTAGTTTATTGCTGTATGCAGTGTTGGGATTGCTGCAGCCATTGCAAACATGTATCTGTAAGACACTCTTATAGCAGCCCTGCAGTTGATAGCATGCAAAGTCCCACCCTAAGAGGCACAGGTCTTCCCACCATGCTTAATATTTCCTGTCCTCCATGACAATGACATTCTGTATTGGTACTATGTGGAAAGGGACAATGTGCAATATGGGACATATGTTGGCCTTGTCCGCAGCCTTGCAGAATTCACGGAGAACCAATCCTAGCAGATAAAAGGTATGAGTGGTTTTACATATATTAACTACAGGAATCTTTCAGCAACCTGAGGGTCACAGTGGGGGTATCTCAGGCATCTGCCTTGAGGAAACTCCATTATTTTCTCAATGTCATATTTCAGAACATGGAGGAATGTGTGTGCTTCCCATGCCCCTGAGGTGTTGATTGTTGTAGACTTTATTCTCATTGAAATAAAGGCTCATGCTGCCAACCTGTGAAGGAGGTATGTAAACTGCAGAGGGTATCACTCCATTATGTAGAATGTATGCGCAGTGACCCAGACATTGTCCATGGCTCCCATATAATGGCACAATTGTTACCTCTATCAATAGTTTATGAAGGTTAAATTCCCAGAGGGGCATCTTGTGGTTTATGCTGGATATGCCCTGGAACCCTAGCTCATGACATCAATTAGAAATCCTTATACACAAACCAAACATCTATACAGCCATACCTTAGCATGACCCAGCAACATCACAGAATGTGTGTTTGGGTTGCTGAAGTCATGCTTCCACCATCCTGTAGTGCCCTGCAGTATGACCCTTCATATGTGCAAAAATACTTACTGTATGTACTATGTTACACAATATTATAGTGGGAAATCAGCTGCAACAGGTGTAGCTTTCTTTTGGGAGCACAGTTCCCAGCAGCACAGGCAGCATCAGCAGCTGAGACAGACAAGAAGACAAAGGAGGAGCCATCAACAGTTGATGACCATGCCAGATGAAGCAGATGCAGTATTTTGTGGTATTAGCAAAAAGGTAGCAGATTGAGGATTGCTGTACAACAGAGATATACAAGAGCTAATTGGATACATGCAGAAACAATTATACATGCAAAAACATCTGACTGTGCTTAACCATGCATAGGAAGGTCATACTGCACGTAAGACTTAGAAAACCCATGTAAAAATGTACACAGGGCATGGTACAGTTTTCAGCATTTGCACATTTATGAAAGGGAGTACAGGACTGCATGTCTTTCACAGGGTAGCGTGTTAATGGGAGCGCTGAGGTAAATGATTTTATGGAAAGTGTCAGAAATGGAATGAGGGCATTAATGTTGGGATGAGCCATGGTCAGTCGATGCATGGGATGTGCTTGAAGCTGTCCAGTGTGAGTATCTGCAGGGACATAGCCTCAGCAAGTGGTGCAGTATTGTACTGTAGCATATTGCACAGGTCCAGGGCATGCTAACTGAAGGTTCAGCTTCCTTTGCACACTCACCTCCCCTTAACAGATGGCTCTGCCAGGAGTTGCAATGGCTGACGAATGATCATCATTTATACCAATCACACAGCTACAGACTATATCATACTTATGATGCTGACCACCCACAGTATTACCACTGGTGAAAACGTCTCGCAGACATGTTCACTGAACAGCCAGCTAGTGGAACTGACTGCAAAGAGCTGTTACCACAAAGATGGGCCTCTGTTACCACCTCATTTTCAGCCTCCATAATTTTGGGCTTGTTGGTGAATATGGAATGTTGTGCCTGTTTCTTAGGCATAGCTCTGTTGGTATAGAAAACACCAGAATTAACAACGGTGGTCCTTTATGTATTGTAGAAATCATAAAACTAATACTATACTAATAGGACATCTGCTACGCTTTAGCAGGGCCTGGCACTAACATTAGTTCATCAGAAGAACATTTTATAAGTATAAAATGATGTATTAATGTGTGAGCTTCCTAGCTGAAGTTAGCAGTAAGCTGTAGTTAAGTATTTCACATGTTATCCCTTTCTTCAGCATTATGACATTTGTCATTCTACTGTCTATAGATATAAAGTTGAGAGTAACTAACATGCTATAGTTAACCATTTGAAGATGATGTTACTGTTAAAAGAAGGATGGAGGACTACCATGTTTGGCACCTTAAAGTGGAATTGGAACCACAGTAATTCAGTACCTATAGTTTATTATATTGGCATCCATCATGCACATGAGATTCACTTCGGTGCCCATCACTGCATGAAGTATGGAATATGTCAGAAGTGGTTTGGGTGGCAAGTATCTGCCATTTCTCTTGAGCTCTTTAAAAAATGACACATGCATGGCTGAAAAGGGTGAGGGTAGTGTTCCCCTTAAAGCACAAAGGCGATGTGAAGAAGAGGAGGAGTTCAGGATTTCCCTAAGCATCATCCATATTTATTACAACTGCAGACTCCTGTGTGAGGGTTATACCAAGGCACAGTATAATCCTGATGCTTAGAATCATTTGGCCAATGCTGTCACCCATGCTACTGGCATCCAACGTGTGGGCAGATAGTGCTGTCACCATTGCTGCGATTTTTCTAGCCACAAATTTGAACTTTTTTGCAGACAGGAAGATAAAATTAAGGAATGATAACCACCTCTGCATAAGCCTGCTTATTTTGTGAATACAAAAAAATGCATGAAACAACTGAAAAATAGTGCCCACCACACAAGATATGATGTCCTGTATCTTCAAGAATATGACCTTACCTTTTTTGATGGTTTTCTGAGTCTACAAATTTGATGTAGCCAAGCAGCACATAAACAGTAGCCGTGTGTGCTCCATGGTGTCAGCATGGGTAGAATAGCTGCATAGCACATGTGGTATGGCTACTAACCTTGAATGGTCTCCTTGTGTGATATGTGGTGTCTAGATCCTGCCAGAAGCATGTCCATGCCTCCTGGTATGATAATGTTCTCTCATCATATCCATGCAGAGATGTCTAGAATTACTTATTTGTGACAGCTGTTGTTGGAGGTGACCTCCTCTGGATTCCTTTCTGTCACTATGGTGCATGCCTTCTCTGAAGTCCACCCAATCCTGTCATTTATATGCTTTCAATTTTCTAATGTTTTATTTATCTTCCCACTCAAAGTGGACCAAAGCATCCCACATGGGGTGCCACAGAGACTGCCAAGAACCACACTTCTAAGCAGATGTTGCTCAATGGTCCTAAGCACCTGTAGCAGGACTTAATTCTTAGCAGGGATCTAATGTCCACCACCTCTGGGGGACATGCATACAGAAAGAAAGAGAGTAGACTATATTTGTTGTTGTGATGTATGAGTACAGTGAGGAACCAATGATACGTGTGGTCCCCTGGCTAATCATAACAAGGCAGTGTTGAACATGTTCAAGTTAATGTTTTTTTTTTGTTTAGCAAGGTGTATAATGGAAGGATCAGACATCTGCAGGGAGATGTCTGTGGGAAAGATGGCTTCTTTGACAGCAGACAAAGTGGCTCACAGGGATCCATTGGTGGTGGAGATGGTCGGGGTATCACACAAGAGGTATTGTGTGTGTGTGTGTGTGTGTGTGTGTGTGTGTGTGTGTGTGTGTGTATGCCTTTTGCAGATGTACTTGTGACAAAGGAACACTCTATGTGAAGGCCATGTGATTGGGGGGGGGCAGTTCCTAGTTGTTCACAGCTGTACATGGCAGGCCAAAAAATTCCAGATCACTAATGAAATCATATACCTAATTGTGCTTCCATTTCTTAATCCCAAGCTTAGGCACCCAGGAGGGGAGGTGGTGGTAGCCATTTTGAAATTGGCTGATACCCCTCATATGCAGTTGTAAGTCAACAGGTGGATAACCAACACACTCTGTTAGCTGCAGATGTATGCAGATGTATGTCGCAGGCAAGCACAGTATGAAATAAGCATCCTCATGCCCGCATTACTGCTACAAAAGGCACTGTTCACATCGTTATGATGAAGCTGCTAAACATCTTACCATGGTACTGTAGACCATGTACCTTCTTGAAGGTCTATCTTGTGGAACTGCTGCATCTTTGCGCACTGATGATGCTTCAAATTGCTCAGATAAGTCTGTTGTTGCTGCTGTCTCTTTACTGTGCATTTTGTCACCAAACATAGTGGACTACCCATAAAAGATGCAATAAATATAATACCTTAATCCATATATATGCTCATGAAACTAGATGCCAGCAGCATGTATAAACTTATGTTTTACAGAAGTGTATCAACAACACAGTGCACTAAGGTGTTCTTCTGCTCATCATAGACATGTATTACATGCCCACTAATGTAGACAGACTGTGCTTACTCATATATTAAACTGTGCTGGTAGCAATTTAAAGTTCAGTATAGGACATGATTCTCAGTCTGACATTTTGTATTCCAGCAATTTCATGAGGATGCCTGCCATTGCCTGCCATTGCTAGTGCCACACAGTTTCATGTGTGGTGTGTTAATCAAAGCAAAATAATATTGTTTCTCCCACAAAGCCAGCCTATGGAGTAGCTATAAGAATCCTATGCAGGGCCATTGCATAAGGTGAATGTCTGTTATAACGTATCATAAATCTGTCTTGAGTGACTACTATCCCCCCATACTGGTTAGCAGTTCACTCACCATTCTGATTACCTGCAGTGTTACTACTCTGGAGTGAGAAGGAGAGGTGAAGAAGGAACACCCCACATGGAATAATGTGTGCCATGTCTGCTATGTGCCATACTGTAGTTAATATTCTGCTTTTCTTTTTTCAATGCTCTGTTCCCATTATAATCTGTTTCCTTTTCTCCCCTTCACATCATTCACCCCTTCCCTTCTCTCTTTCAATCTCTCTCTCTCTATCTCTCTCTCCATATGCACAAAGTGGCTGCATTCCCACACAGAAGCATGTGACCTACCTTCTACCCCAACGTTAACTGTGTACCTACCATGTGCTGCTACTACCTTGTCCACCCTTTTCTCAGTACCAGTAGGATGTGTAGCCACTGTTCCACATCTTCTGTATTTCTCCTTCCGTGGACAGTGGCAGTCTGCATTGCCAGTGGCTGCCTATGCTACTTACTGTAATACTTGTTAATATTCATGCACATTTCACTCAGCTAAGTACTTGACCTCTTCCTTGCTCTTCTTCATATGATCTCACCTATATCAATCTGCTTCACGTATGCATTTTCCTTTCAGCCTCATCTAGCTCCTTGAAGCACAGCTTTCTTCCTATTTTTGCAATGTGTCCCTGCTTAGTTATCCGTGTCTGTTTTGCAATGTGGTGCATTTTCTCTATATTGTGCAAGTTATATGCTACCCAGAAATATGCCTGCATGAATCCCAGAAAAAGAGCTCTATCATTAGATTAGATGTTTCTCTTATAACCCATACAAGAAATCTTTTCTACAGAACATTTATGAATCTATCTACATTGTTTTAGCAATAATGCAATGAATCCATGTCGGCGCAGAGAAAGAGTGCTGTTCTGTAAAGTGCTCTAAGGCAAGTAGACTCCAAATTTGTCCTGGAATTTCATTTCAAGCTGCATTACATTATGCATTTTCTAAAATGTTCTACAATCTAATGGAAAAAGAATGCCACAGAAAGCAAGACTTTTTTAAGCTAATAGTGTTAAGATAATTAAATAGCACTAGATTATATATGCTTTCTTGACTTGGGGAGGTTAAGTAACTCTTTAAAATGTCTACTAATGCCTTACTCTAAAATTAAATTGCCTAAGTGCAATAATTCTATTTACTATAATAATCAGAGGAGTCTAGGGAATGACAAAATGGCAGTCTTGGATAATTTATTTCTTTTTTTTTAACCACAAACTGTTTTAATCTTTCTGAAAAGCTCAAGAAACAAATGCTCAAAAGAGTAAAAATAGCCATGCACTGGCTTCACAGGATAGCAGAATGAATCACTGTGAAAAGGAGAGCGTATGAGAGAAATGTTAATAGAGAAAGTGAGACTCAGCAGTATGTTATAACACAAACGGTTATAGGATTCTAACCTTTAAACAGATGGCTTCCTGATTTTACATCCTTATTTTTATTTGTTGTCTCCAGCATTTTTTGCACGGGATAAGCCTCACACAGTCAGTCTTTCACTGTAGCACAAATAAGGTCTTTGGCAAAACCACCCATGTTTTATTTCTGTTTAGGAAAATATGGGTTATCTACCCTGAACAAGATGCATTGCTGAGCTAAAACTGTCTCTTTCTAGGCTTAGATCCTGAAATAATTTCATAGACCTGCTTTCAGCTCTCCCTTATCAGCAAGGAAACCTGACAATCTGTTAATGAGCCGCAGTGGCATCAAAAGCCAGTGTTTCAGAACAGTTAGCCAAACAAAATAAATACAGTTAGTTCAGATTATTAGCTGTAGTTTTCTAACCAGGAAACAAATGTTTTGTATTCATATAAAGTCTACAAATCAATAATCTTTTGAGAAATACAGCAGAGGTTACATTAGTGATATGTAATATTTATACATTAGAACGATGTTCCAGATACCACGTTCCACCTTTTAATCTACATGAAGTAAGTAAACCATATTCAGTGTACAATAGTGTATTGTCTATTGTAAAAAAAATAATATAAAATATCTTGAAAGTAGTGCTCCTTGTAGCATAAATTCAAACTGTATTATTTGCTACTTTTACATCAGTAGAAACAAAATGCACAGGTGGCACATTTTACTTTTGGCATGGGCTTTGACTCACAAAAAATAGTTAACCCACAATAAATATGTTATAGCAGCTGATAAATAAATTAATTATAATGAATTAGCATGTTAAAATTAAATTACTTGCAGTGTTACACTAAGTGTAGGTTCCTATATATGTTAGTTAAATACTTTTACAATCTGCAATCAATAAAAATGAGTAAGCTCTCCACCCTGGAAAGAAGTGAGGGCATTGTGTATGCAATTATGCTCTCCCCTGGTGATGGGTGGGGGTGGGGGGTTCCCATCATGATCGGAAGAGAGACTGCCATTAAGAATTGAAAATTAGGAAATTTACGAGGGAAGGCTTGAGCAGATTGAGATGTCTTGAGGAGATGCAAGTGACATCAGCAGCTCCGACCATTCAAAGCATTACAAAACATCCTCCATTTAGATAACAGCATAAAATATACAGCTGGATGCTCCACTCCATCCTTTCCCATCCCCTTCCCAACCAGTCTATGACCAAGGTGATTCCAGACCCAAGGAACAGTATAAAGGACACAAAGGTTAGGAATAGCTGGATCAACACATCACAGGTGGCCAGCTGGAAGGTGAGCAAGGAGGGACAACAAAAAAAAAAACAAAAACAAAAGAAGGATAAATAATTAATGAATGAAGCATATGTAAAATAACAGAATTACAGATCGTCATATTTCTGAAATATACATTCACAATCCAGCAACGCAAAGGACTAGATTTTGATTAGTGCATTTTTATTCCAGTTTACAGTGATTAATCAGAATTAAGACAAAACCTATCATTCTGAGCATACTATAAGGGGATATTGATAGCAGCAGTAGTAGGACACAAGAAATGATTTTGGAAATCCCTGAGCCATCAGGTGCTAAATGCTGTCGGCTGGATGTATCTAGGTGTAATTGGCAAGGATGCTACAAAAGTTGCTTGAAGAAATATATATAAAATAAGAGTTGCTTTAAACTGAAATGGGGAAGGTTGGAGAGAGGGAGTGGCACAGAAGCAGTACTGCTATTGAAGCACTGGGGGGGGGGGGTATCATATGATCCAAATAAAGTAGAAGGAAGTGATGAATGTGTAGTTATGCTTTGCAATGTCAGATACCTTGAAAAACAGAATTGTTACAGCTGCATTCCGTACTTGTACAAGGATGCAGTCATGTATCTTGCCCAACACAAACATTAATATTGACTGATTAGTAGTGGTACATTCATTTAGAACATAAATACATAATGGACCACCTCAGTTTTGTGTGCAGAAAATCAGAATTATCCAAACTTGACACCTGCTTTAACAAAATTGCACGATTTGCCAACAACAGCCCATACAAAACTCACCACTGTGCAGCCCTTAAACAACTCAACTGGCTTGAACTTCCCCATCTCCTTCTCTATAACCAGCTCATACTAACCTATAAGATACTCTACTACCCCGAACCCCCCCCCTGTATTACAAAACCTAATTCACTCTCATACCTGCACTAGGGTTCTACACTCCAACAAGAATCCGCTACTTCAGGTCACTAAGTCCAATAACTCTGCAGGGACCTCCCTCTATTTTAACTATATTGCTAAACAATGGAAATCTCTGCCCACTAACATAACAGTCACAACATCCTTATCTCAGTTCAAGAAATCTCTAAAAACACATCTACAAACTGAGTGTGCCACTGTCACACCCTCGACTAATCCTACTCCAGCTTATTCTGGCTCACCCCTAGTCAAATCTCCTCCCTCATTTTCATTTATTAGACTTCTCTTATTATTGTTAGTCTCATTTCTCTAGTTTCACTTTTCTTCCACATCTCTTCTCCCAATTCCAAATGATGATAATTATGTTGTTGTTGTTGTGTCTTTTGGCTTTTCCCGGTTAGGGGTCGCCACAGCGGAACTCCGGTAAGCTAATGATTGGCAGTAGAGTTGCTGGCCCTGACGCACAACGAAGGTACGCCCATTCACGCATGTCTCCACACAGAAGACGCTCTAGCTGAGAATAGAACAGGACAACGTGTTACTGTGAGGCGACAACGCTACCGCAGCACCACCACCGCAGTTACAAATGACGATAATTATGTATACTCTATAATATTGTATCATTCTGTATATTTCTACTGATGTACTGCTCACTGAATAAGCTTATCTTCATTTTGTTATGCTTTATTCTTATGTAAATACATGTAATCCTTTAAATATAATGAATTAGTAACGTGCTGTAACTGGAGCTTTTCTTCCCGGGCCTCCGCTGAAAAAGGACTTGTGTCCAGTCAGACTTTCCCAGTTACCAAGTGTGAAATAAAATAAATAAAATAAAATAATGTCATGTAAGTTTTTATTATACTTGTTACTGGCCAGCATTGAAACCACCCAGAATTAACATTTTTAGTAGAATTATCAATGAAACATTGTTACAGACCAGCAATTGTTGCAAGAAAACTTATACATAGGTGGATGGTAAACAAGGAGGACTCTGATCCACTTACGCTGCAAGCAAATATCGAAAGTAGTTAATTCTTCCTGTATTTATTTGGGGTACCTCAAGTGAAGAAGATAAGCATATGGTTGCATCAACATTGACCCCACCATGCCTATAACTAATATGATGAAAAGGTGGGATATTTGCCAGAAGGTGGTCACACAGACTATCATCCATTCAGGCACTCAAAATAAATGTCAGACAATAACCGAACAGATACATTCTGATTATTGGATTGTTATACCTATAAAGTAATTGTATATATAGAACTCTGTTATAGTGTCAGGCTGATGTAAATAGTGTACATAGTTATTTAATATGTTATATGCAAATACTATGGAATTTATTCAACTGTATTTGAAAAATAAATTTTTTTTTGAGAAAAAAAGGAAATGTTAGATTATTCATATGCAACAAATTTCAAACATTGAAAGATTTTTACATATTAACATGGTCTAAAACAGCAGAGACTTAATATGATCATTGGAATCTTGCACAGTGCAAAGGTCAAATATGACAGCCAGGCTGTTAGGATACCATAAACAGACATGGAGATTCCCATCAGGCAGTATCTAGGATGCCTAAATGGGATGTGGTCCTCCCCTAGATCAATATATAACAGCAACTGGGGCTCCCTTACTGGAAGTCCAATGACTCTTGACAATACCTGGTGAAAGATACATCACAGAGGTTTATAGCTCAATCAACAGAAGGTCAAAAGTGTGCCTAGTGAACAGGATGTATAAAAAAAAAATGACAGTCTTATTTTTTGGCAATAAGGATGCAGATCTTCCCACAGTTTGTAATCTCTTCTCATATCACTGTCAAACAAAGCAGACATCTGTTATTCATTTAATCCAGCCATAATAGTAGTCCAGTAATACAGTAAAATGAAATGACCTGCAGTCTGTAATTCACTCCTTCTGAATCCTTGGTAGCGGAATAAATTATGGCATCCATAGTAATTAAGAGGTACCCCCCCAACACACACACCCACACACACACACATTGGCCATAGTGGAAGGACTGTTAATATAATATAAGGAGACTACGCAAGCAATAATGCCCTCCAGGGTGTGTGTTAATGTGTAATTAACACCCACCTAGGGGTGTAATGAGGCCCGACACCGCAGGATTTAATTGCACATTAACACACACCCTGGATTGCATTACTGTGCATAGAGAATGCATTCTCTGCAAAATTTTTGTGTTTTACTTATTTCTTTTTTGAAGTACTATATTATTTTTTTTATATATGTTTTTGATGTAAAACAGTTCCTCCTCCTAATGTTTCAAACTTGCTGTAGCATACGTTAATGGTGTTTGAGGAACCATTTTACATCCAAAATATAACACTTAAAAATATCCAGGCATTTACTTTATTTTTGGTCCCTTACTCCTAAAATGTTTGGTTTGTTGCCATTCATTGAAGATTGAAGTTACCAAATAATGGCATACATTTGAGTTTCAGACTATTATTTTCTTCAGAAAACTCATATTAACACAGATCCTTTTAATTAAGCAAGTCTGCAATTTTATAAGAGCAGTGATTAAAATCTTTTACTATTATTGACCCTTTGTTCCCTCTTTATTTTACACTTTATCCTGATTTTTTCAGTTGAAAGGTCCAGAGGTATGCAAACGTTTTTACTGTCACTCTCACTCAGTTTCTCACGCACACCTCTGTTTCAGAAAATGTATGCTAACACAAATCCTAATAATCAAGTAAAATATGTTCCTATTTTGAGCCTTTGTCCCCCATTTATTATAGGTTTAGCAGATATTTTGAGCTAAGAGTCAACAGAGGTTACCTTTCCAGTGTCCAGATTTTTGGCTCATATGTTTGGTCCCATCTTCATAAAATGTGTAGTTTTCTGGTAAATCATTAGGGCTTGAAGTCATTAAATAATGACAGACATTTGAGTTTCAGACTTCATATCCTTCAGATAGTACATGTCAATGGAAAAATGGAGACCCTGTTGTTCTAGCAACTTTCTAAGATTATAAGAGCAATATTTGAAATCTGTTCTTATTTTTGGTCATTTGTCCCTCTTTATTTGTGGCTCTGTCCAGAGTTCTTGTGCCAAGTGGTTGAAAGGTATGGTCAGGAGGTATGCAAACCTCTTAACTGATGCTGTTGCTCCCAGAGATCACTCTCACTCTTCACTCTCTCTCACACACACACACACACACACACACACACACACACACACACACACACACACACACACACACATACACACACTGTCTGTTCTGCTGTCATGCATGCATTTGTCCCAGGCTGTGTCTTACACGAGCTCCAAGAAGAACTGAACCCTCACATTAAGTCACTGTTCAAACTTAGCCTTACTACAGGATATGTACCCAAAGAATGGCATACAGCTACAGTGGTCCCACTCCACAAAGGTGGTGCCACAATGGACCCTGGAAACTATCGCTCCATAAGCCTGACTAGTCTGGTCTGTAAAGCTATGGAGCATATTATCATGGAACTCATAAACAAAGACATTGGGAGCCTCCAGACACTGGACCCTACCCAATTCGGCTTTGTTAAGGGCAGATCATGCCTCTCAAACCTAGTTGATTTCTTTGAAGCAGTTACCAAAGCCATAGATGAGGGCAAGGTAGTCCACACAGCCTACCTGTACCTCGCAAAAGCCTTCGACACAATACCCCACTCGGGCATCATAAATAAGCTTACCATCTTAAATATCAACCCCTATATCACAAGATGGGTTGCAAACTGGCTCAGAGATAGAACCCACATGGTCAGAATTGCAGGTGCCATGTCCGAATCCAAACCAGTTACAAGTGGCATCCCACAGGGCTCAGTTCTGGGACCTCTCTTGTTCGGTATATACTTCTCTGAGGTTCAGGCTAAGATGGGGGGATTATGGCTGACAAAGTTCACAGATGACTGCAAACTGGGGGCCATAATCGAATCTCCAGCTGACACAAGCATCCTCCAAAAGGGTCTCACAGAGATGGATGCTTGGTGCCAGAGCCACGGCCTCAAGCTAAATGCTAAAAAGTGCATAGTCACCCCCTTTGGGAAAAACAGGTGTCCACAAATTACCACACAGGTGGTAATCCATTAAATACGGAAGAAGTAATTAGAGATTTGGGGACTAACGTAGATAGTAATCTCTCCTTTGATAATCACATTGCCAAAGTGGTTAGAAAGACCTTCTATATAGCCCACCTTATCACGAAAGGGTTCGCATCTAGATCAAGAGAGGTCATTGTGCCCCTCTACTCGTCACTCATCAGGCCCATAACTGAATACAATGCCCCTTTTGGGATGTACCTTACCCGACACCTGCAGCAACTGGAGAGACCCCAAAAGTACCTCACCAAGAGGATCATGGGCTACAAACAGTTGTCCTATGCAGCTCGACTAAAGAAACTCCAGCTCTACTCAGTTGCTTACCGCCTACTCAGAGGCGATCTATGCCTGACGTACAAAGCCATGTCAAACCCAGAATTAATGGACATGCTCCACCTCAAAAAATCCAGGTCCCTTAGAGCTACACGCTTCAGGGACCTAAACCTCAGCACAAAAATAAATAGGACATGCTGGAGGGACAGATTCATTTCCCAGAGGCTCCACTCACTCTGGAATAGAATACCAATTCATATTAGACATAGCCCCTCGCTGACCCTCTTCAAGCGAAATTTGGATGCGTGGATGGGAAATCGCAAATTCACCCCTGGGATTTCTCCTGTGTCCCTGCTAGACAGAGGCACAGTAAACTAATCTTAAAAGGGTACCTTCTGTGACCTACTTTACAGAGGCACAGTAGGCTAATCTAATAGGGAGGCGGAAACCAAATACACTCTGGCTAGGCTTATAGATGCCCTAGGGCAGATAGCCTAGTATCTACCTATGAACCTATTTATTCACACACACAGACAGAAACATAAACACACAGACACACACACTTTTTTGATTTCATTTATTTTACACTTGCTAAACAGTAAAAGCTCTGCTTAGCAAGTGTAAGAAAATGGCTCAATCTATCTTCCACTCTCATACATGCATACACTCTTACACACAGACATAAACACCTACACACATTTTTTTTTATTTTAATTTTTTCCTTTCATATTTTACATGCACTAAACAGCAAAAGTGGTGCATAGCGAGCTTGAAATAATGGTGGCCATTAATTTTTTTTTCAGTCTGAGCTCCACGGCAGCTTGATATGCTGCCGTGAAGTGGTGGATCCATTTTTCAGTGGACATTACTTGTACATTAATACTCTGCTGGTGAATGTTTTTTCTCCATTCATGATGCTTACGTACAGTTTGCCCACTCTCTTATACACCTTAACTGCATTTAAAGGATATTTCCCTTGATATTATGCAAATCATGTCAAGGAAAGGATTATCTGCTGTTGTCTATATGGGCATTTCTGATAAAGATGGCCACCAGCTGAGGATATGAATACCAGTATCAGTGCATCCGTTCAAACCTTGACTAGTGTGACCTCTATCAAAACATGATTAAGATAACAGATTATCACAGGTGTTTTATGGAAACACCTCATATGTTAACTTGCAAAAATAAGAACTGTTTTGAACAGAAACATAAACACGCAGACATACAGACTGCCCGTACATGTCAAGAAGAGTGTCTCTTTGGCCTTCTTCAAAAGGAACCTTGATGATTGGATGAGAGAAAGGAAATTCATCCTGGGGATCATGTCAGTCGCCCTGCTAGACAGGGGTCCAGGGAAGTAAATAGTGTGGGAAGAAATATCCAGGGAATTGTTATGGCTAGACTTGTATAGGCCCTAGGGCCGATAGCCTAGTAACAACCTATGAACCGTCTTTCAACACTTGATTACAATATTGTTGAGAGGAAAATAAATAGATGCTTAACAATGGTTATCCCCTTTAATGAAACCTTCAGGATGCAACCACATAAAGAGGATACCTACTTGATAACATCTAGAAGGGATGTCTGTTTCGTTATCCACTTTTGGCAATCCATTATCCCTTAAGCAGGTTATCCTACACTATTTCACTCTCCTTACACTCTTAATACCCAAAACATTGTTACCACTTGAAAGTAGCCATGCCTGTCTATTCCAGAGTCTTTCTTTTAGTAAACAAAGCAGGAATCTAGTGGATCAGCCAGAAAACAGAAAGGTAGGAGCCCAACACAATACTTGTTATGCAAAAACAGTATGTATATCTCCTGTCTTCTCAAAAATCAAGACAAACAGATTCTGATTTTCTTTTTCTTTTCATTTTTTTTTTATTCCCTCTCAGAGAATATTACAATTTGCATAACATTTGTATAACCATTTTGGGTGCACAGTGGCACAGAACATAACATTGTCACCTCATAGCAAAAGGTTCTCTAGTTCGTTTATCAGCTGGGGTACCTTTTGATCAGAGCATACATATCCCCCCCTGTGTTTGTATTGGTTTCCTCTGGGTGCTCCGGTTTCCTCCACCATTCCAAAGACATGCAGAAGGTGGATTAGACACTCTAATTTGGCCATGCATATGGGTTTGTGGTATGGAAGAACTATTATGACAGTGCTAGATACCTGGCAGTGTGAACCTTGGTTCTAGATGATTGTCACGGTTCAAGTGACACCCCTACTCTATGTGCAAAAATGGGAAAAAGGGTTGTAAATGGATAGATGGATGGATACTGTTATCTCACTGCTTGATGACAGGGCCATATGCAATGCAATGGCATATATGGAGTATGGAGAATTATTATTCTAAGGTCTGACTCTATTTTGTTGCATATTTTGTGCACCTACTAGTCCTACACATGGGAAAATCACCTCCCAATATCCTAGTTTCTACCTAACTACTTAAAGAAATTTGTGACAATTTAGATTCCCAAAATGGTATCATATTTATTTGTTTGTTTAATTCCATGATAACAGAGGCGGTCCTATTGTCACACGTAATCCTCATAAGTTATGATCTGGCCACAGTACTATGATATACAGATAACATAAGCAGATATTTACAGAGGTGTAGTGTTGTTTGTTAAAATACAAGTACAAATGTTTGCTTTAAAACATACATCATCATTATGGCATGGCAGTCTTACCAACCAAGCTATGGTCAGGAGGTTGCTATAACAGCTATAACACAAAGTGCAGGGTTTGATTCTCATGGGGGGTAACTGGTAAGGCTTAAAATGACTTGTGTAGACAGTTAGCCTAGTTCTTATCTATTTATCTTGAATTTTTAACTTGCATAAAAGTAAGTATCATTACAGCCAGAAGGATGAATATTCACATTTGCATTTGGTAACAGAATGTCATTTTAATTTAGGTCTGCAATACTAAGTGGACATAATTGAATCCATATAAATGTCACATATTCAGTTAGTTGATAAAGCAGCATGCT
>NC_056733.1:1842893728-1842918728 GCF_019279795.1 Protopterus annectens | reverse complement strand
TTCAACCTCCTTTTCATTTGTTGTCAGCTGCATATGATATTATTGCCATTTAATATCTTCACACATTTTAAGGACAATTATATAAAATTGCTTCCAGACTGCATATCTCTGATTACTGGTCAGATAAGAGAAGAATGACCAACAAATACAGAGAGGTAAGACAGAGCTGTATATTTGCAAGCAATAGTCATAACAGGTTGTTTGATCACTTAGTGCACTACATCCAAAAATAATAAATGTGCAAATAACAGTGGTATGGTTTCATATTATTGTAGGTGATATTGCAGTTGGCTGTATACAGAATGATTTCAGTTCCTTACTGCAAATCTGTTTGTGTGGCAAAGAGGGAAAAGGCACCCTTCCTACGTTCTGAAGGTTCACTGGAGTGAGAGTTCAGATCCAGACCTATGTAGAAATAGGTTTATAGATTTATAGGTGTGTACTAGGCTAATGGCCCTGGAGCCTTTACAAGCCTAGCCCATAGGATTACCCTGGCATCATGCCACCCGACCTTAGTTCCCAGTGCCTCTGTCGAGTAGAGCCACTGGAGTGATCCCTGGAGTAAATTTTCTATTTCCCACCCACTCATCAAGATTTCTCTTGAAGAGGACAGTGAGGCGCTCTGTTTGACATATATTGGAAGTCTATTCCATAGCATGGGTAGTCTCTGGCTTTTGAGCCTGTCCCTCCAGCACATTCTCTTGATTGTGGTAATGTGGTTGAGGTCTCTGGAGTGTGTGGTGTGGAGGAATTGGGAGTTCTTTAGATGTAACATTTCTAACAGAGCTGTGTCAGACATGGCTTTGTAAATTAAGCAGAGATCGCCTATATGTAGGTGATATGAGACAGAGAATAGATAGTTTTTTGAGTCTGTCCATATAGGACAAGTGTTTAAGGCCTAGGATCTTCTTAGTGATCTTTCTGTATTTGATCTTAACTTAAACCTACTAAATGACTCAGTACAATTTTTTTCTGACCAATGTAGCCAATGTCCTGTAATTCACTTGACTATTACTATATATTGTATTCTTTGTCACTGCTGATGCTTGGAGCTTTTCTTCCTGGGCCTCTACTGAAAATGGACATATATCCAGTTAGACTAGCCCGGTCAACAAATGTAAAATAATAAATAATAATAAATAAATAATAAATAAATAGGTACTTTTGCGGCCTCTCCAGTTTTTGCAGGTGTCTAGTGAGGCACATGCCAAATAGGGCATTGTGCTGATGACTGGCCTAATGAGGGAAGAGTAGAGGGAGACAATGATCTCTTTCTTCCTGAATGCAAAACCCTTATTAATGAGATGTGCCACATAGAAGGACTTTCTGACCACAGTGGCAATGTGGTGGTAAAAAGAGAGATTGCTGTCAACCTGTTTTCCCAGATCTCTTATAGCAGCTTCTGTATTCAATGGACTACCATTGATGTGGTAATTCATAGGAGCCAGGCTTTTCCCAAAGGGGATAACAACACATTTCTTGGCATTGACCTTAAGGCCATGGTTTTGACACCATTCGTTGGTCTCAGTGAGGCCTCTCTGTAGGATGTCAACATCACTTGGGGAGTTAATAATAGCTCCCAACTTGCAATCATCTGCGAACTTTGACAGCCAGAGTACCTTTGTGTTGGCCTGGACTTCAGAGATGTAGACACCACAAACAGGAGAGGACCCAGGACCAAACCCTGTGGGACTCCACTCATGACTGGTCAGCAATCTGACTTGGAGTCAGCTACTTTCACACTGTGGGTTCTATCTGTGAGCCAGTTTGCAACCCACCTAGTGATATAGGGGTTGATGCCGAGCTTAGTGAGTTTTTCTATGATTCCTGAGTGAGGAATGTTATCAAAGCCTTGGCCAGATCAAGGTAGGCTGTATGAACCACCTTGCCTTCATCCACAGCTCTGGTGACTGACTCAAAGAAGTTGACCAGGTTGAGTAGGCATGATCTACCCTTCACAAAACCAAACTGTGTGGGATCCAGAGTTTGGAGATTCCATATATCCTTGTTTATTAGGTCCATGATGATGATGCATTTCATATCTTTGCATATCAGACTCATCAGGTTAATAAATCGATAGTTCCCAGGGTCTGTAGTCACTCCTCCTTTGTGGAGAGGTATGACTGCAGCAGTGCACCATTCAGTAGGTACAAAGCTTGAGGTGAGGATGTGATTGAACAGGACAAACAGGTGAGGTGCCCGTTCACTCTGTAGTTCATGTAGAACACAGCCAGGTATAGTGTCAGTTCTCATAGAAACTGTATTCATGACCTTGGACAGTGCTGTTTTAACCTGTGCAGCAGTAATACTGGGTGCCTAGCAATCTACTGGTATTGTGATTGGTCCTTTGGGGGGGTAAAGTTGGCACTGAATCTGTTGGCCAGTATATTGGCAATATCTGCTGGCTCGGTATAAGAGGTGCAAACTGAAGTGATATCCTGCCCATACGGCAACTGCACAGCTCAAAACAAAATACAAAAAGTAAAACAAAGCCAGCAGATCATGGCAAGCTGTATAAATTTATTAGCTTGTCTTAAAGCATAATAAATAGAACGGTTTTGGCTCAATTAAATATCAGCCTTCTTCAGTGTTTAAAATAAAATGAGAACTGTAGTCCCTTTTACAGGGAACATACAAACTGATGCTAAAGCATGATTGGTTTCTTACAAATGTTCATTCAAACCAGGTGCAAATATTGCCCCTAACTTAATTATCCATTTCTTTTTTTCTTAATCCAAAAGGCTATGCCATCCGGCTTCATTAGCCCTGTTGCCCATGATTTTATCAATAACTGTAAATCTGAATGTAGCATTAGGGTGTTTAATTGTATGTTTGTATAATGCATTACTGGGTTTTTATTTTTTATCCCACTAAAGTGTTCTGAAATACAGATCCCAATGGGTCTAGACATCTGTCCAACATAAAAGGCATGGCAACTACAAGTAGCTGAATAGATAAGCCAATCTGTCCCACAATTGCCAAATAATTTAATCTGGAAAACATTACCAGTGTTTCTACTGGAAAACTCCTTAGTTTTGTTCATAGCCTTACAATGGATGCAGTGGCCACAAGGTACACAACCTGTAAGTCCCCAACCATAGTCCGTTGTCCAGAAACCCCTGTAGATTGGTTGATGTGTTTATAATGGCTCAACTGGGACACTATGTGTCTCCCCCTGCAAAATGAGAAAGAACATCTGTCTCCCAAAATGGTGGAAAAATAGTCATCTGCTCTTAATATGTTCCAATATCTCTGAACAATACTAAGTAAAGTGTCCGTGTTCCTAGCATAAGTTGTAACAAAATGGATGACAGATTGTTGGTTGGTCCCTTGTTCTTTATATTGTAATGTATCTGTCCAGTCTAGTGAAGAGACTGTATTACTAGCACTCAAGACTTAACCCATTTGGTAACTTCTGTTTCTAAATCTATCGATAAGGTCATCCCTATACTGCACATAACTATCAGGCTTGGAAAAAATATGTTTCATTCTAAGAAATTGAGACTGAGGTATATTTCTGCAGATGTGAGGGGGATGAAAGCTGGAGGCATGGAGAAGGGAATTGTATTGGGGTATTTCCTATATACCTGTGTTTCTAAGATATGATCTGCATTCCTAGTAATCAATACATCCAGAAAAATTATACTACAGGAATGATAACTAACAGTGAATTGAATACCTCATTTGTTTTCATTAAGATAACCTACAACCTATTCCTAACATAGGATAACTTATTCCTTCGGATAACCCTCATCTGATCTCTATACCATCCAGTAATCTTCCAAGAACCTCCTCCAGATGTCAATTTCATTTAAATAAATGGTGTGGGAACTATCATAAATAATGAGCTCCTTGACATAAGCCATGAATAAATCTGTGTAAATTGTGGCGAAAGAAGCCCCCATGGCAGTCCTCTTAGTTTGCCAAAAGCATTGGTCATGGTAAAAAAAAAATTCTTAGTTAGTATGTGTTCAGCAAGCCCGATTATTAAAGTATTCACGCCTGGGGGGGGTAAAGATCTGACCTATTCAACCAGTATTCCAGGCCATCCAAGCCCGCCCATTGTGGAATATTTGTATATAATGCTGACACATCTAGGGTACAGAGTAGCCAGCCAGGTTCCAATTGTGTATCAGCTATAATCTGGAGAAACTCAGTGGTGTCATGAAGTCTAGAATGTATCCACTTAAGTACAGGTTGTAACTTCAAAGTTAAATATTGTGATAAGGGTTCAGTGACAGAACCCCTACCCGAGACAATAGGTATACCTGGTGGGTGATGTAGATCTTTGTGTATCTTAGGGAGGAAGTAAATATATTGATTTGTTGGATCCAGGACCATTAGTTGTTGTAAATCAAAATCCGAAATAATACCCTCCTCCCTAGCTAGGGCCAAAATTGGTCAATTTCCTTCTTAAATTTTTGAGTAGGGTCAAGAGGCATATTCATATAGTATCGTCCATCACCCAGTTGTCTCAAAGCCTCCTCATTGTACTGTCCCCAGTTCATGACCGCCACTGCTCCCCCCTTATCTGCTGCTAAAATAACCAAGTCCTTATGGTCCACCAGTTCACGTAAAGCTGCGTGTTCAGTCTTTGAGAGATTATTAGCTTTACATACATAATCTCTAGCGCTATAATGTAGATCTTTCAAAACTACAGTCTGGAACATAAGTACATTATAGTGCATCGGGGGGGATACATTTGGATTTATTATACCGAAACCTGTCTTCACCTGTCTGATTATCATAATCCTTGTAAAACATTCTTAAATTCAATAATCTACAAAAGGTTGTAACATCCTGAGCTAGCTGATCTTCAGGAACAAAAACAAAACAGGAATAAAATTCAATCCCTTATTAAGAATCGTTATTTGTACATCAGACAATGTTACATTAGAGATGTTCAAGGTATTATTCTGAGTTATTATTTCCGAGTCATTAATTCCAATAGGACATCCATGTTTCCTATTTCTGTTGTATTTCCTACCCCCTCAACCTGCCTCTGTCTAAAGGGGTCGATTTGTTTGGATACAGGTGAGTCCCCGGGATGCTGTGTATCGAGATCAGTTAAAGATGATGATTCATCCCCTGAGGTCTCATAGTTGGAACTAGAATTTGGAGTTCTTTTCAAGATTGACCTGAGTCTCTTCTGTTTACCTGCTTTTCTAGTTGGCTCATTGAACCTGACTTGTTTATTATTAGTGGAGAATTTAATCGCCTTTTCGTAATCTGCCAGGTCCCTTTGAAATTTCCTAATCTTTTTGGACTTCAAACATTGTTCAAGATTGTCCAAATCCTTACTTAATTTCTGGAGACAAACTTGAAAGGCTGGTAATCCCTCAAATTTTTTTGAGCTTTCACATAACCCAGTGATTTCCACCATGTCCGATTCAATGACCCTTTCATAATATTCTAATAATACTTTAACAAAACCCATGGATGCTTGTTGTTGTGCTGCCGCCCATTGCTCCGTGAGTTCACCATAAATTCTGGCCACCAAAGGTTGAAGGTGAACTCGCAAACCTCAAAGGGCCATACTTTTGGCTAAATATGCCTTAAATAGTTTGGCATGCCATAACGTTAGTTCTCAAGGATCTCACATATTTAGTTAAATTTTGAAAATGAACCTCACAGGTAGCTTCTTGTGTAGTGGGGAGAGATCCCTGAGATGTGTGGGCATCTGAGCCCAAACCAAAAATACCCAAATCATCCTTATCGGCAGACAAGCTCTTAAAGATTTTTGTTAGTTCCATATTTTTGTTTGCAAATAGTATAAAAAAAAGTATAAAAAATTAAATCTGTACCTTCTAGTGTGGTGTAGCCTGACAAAACCCCTGAAGAAAACACTATATTGGACCAAAAGCAGTTTGTCTAGGTGTAGCCCAATCGGGAATTGCCCTAAACGCAATTCCACAGAGTGCACAACTGGCCAAAAAACATTATGTTGACCATATCAACCAAACTAATAAAGCTAGTCCAAAAAATGACACAATAGTGTGAGAAAAGGGGACAATAATAGCCCTTAGTCACTCTCACCCAGCACTATAAATAGAATCCGAATATTGTGAGCAATGCTATGTCCCCTTCTCACCAAAATCCATAATCAAAAGAAAACCAGAGCATAAGAATCTGGTTGTATTGTTGTTAGTCCTTTGAATGGACCACCATTCATAAATAAAGGGACAATAGTACCCCTTGCTCCTCCTTCCCATTCACAACTCCTCAAATCGAAATATAACCAGTGTATACGGAGCAATGCTACGTCCCCTTAATTCCTGAAACAATGGTTCCTGATATGCTGATATATAAAAAATCTGGTTGAGATGATATCAATCAATAAATCGGACTTACCCCCAGAACAAACTGCTTAGTGCCCAAACAATAGTGATTCAGGCCTTGAAAAAAACACACTGCAAAACCCAGCTCACATAGAAATGAAATGGAAAAGTCACTAAATGCAAAAACGAACCAACTCATTCTCTTCCCATGAGCCAAATAAACCCCCTTATGTTGTTGAAGTTAAATTCAGGATAATTCCTAAGACATAACACCTCATTTTCAGGTGGAAATCCCATATATTGTACAGGCATCCACTATCCAAAATGTTTGGAAAACTAGGCCCTGATGTATATAAGTGGACACGGGATAAATGTGCATTTAAATAGCAATGAACAATAAACATAAATGATCCATATTCAACATATAAATGGTCACAATAAGCATCTTTGTCAGCAGTAATCACACAAATTATCCAAAAATTCCATGTTATGTCGGATGGACCCAGTAAATCCCCTTATTTAACTCCAAATACTTCTAAAGTCAACACAGTGAAATACAAAACATATATATTAGAATGCAAAAGTCTGGTACAAAAGCATCAGCTCACAATGCCGTTGTGTGTAGTAGTCGAACCCCCACATTATAATCCTGCTGATTGTATCAAAAAACATTATGAAGCACATACATAACAGCTGCCCATTATTTAACATATAAACATAGTACTATAGTTCTTATGTACAGATACCATTTTGTGTAGTGGTCAAAGCCCCACACTATAATTCTACTGATTGTTTCAAAAATATTTTTTGGAAAAAAGCACACGAGCATACTATTGATATATAATCATGACATTGTAGTTCCAATACACAAGCATAATGCAATGTCCCAATAAAGATATTCAACGAGTCCCATGTAAAAAAAGAACCCTTATGGTCCCTTCAAACAAAAAATGTCCCTCAGTAATTCCTGGAAAAAGACCCGCTGGAAAACGAGTACTCAGAGTTGTCTTGTATCTGAGATCCACCTTAGTTGTAACCCAAATGCACACATAGTCCAACGGAAACACTTGCAGATGTAATCTCGCTTATTAGGTGAATACCATTAAACGGCAGCCCACAAAATGTTTGTTAAAAATTACTTGAAAGTATGAAAGCACAAAAAGTCATGTATATATCAAATCATAACCCACAAAGACCCCTAAAAGTCCCATATCAAGTCCGATAAACTCGACCGTTATGAAGTGATGCGTAGGCCATTGTTCCCCACACTGTAAATCCAAAATAACTGAACATACTTCACCAAAATGCAGAGTATATAAAAAACCCTGAATATGAGCTCACAAACACTCATATAAATCGCCATACCCAGTAGATCCAAAAAACGTTCATACAAAATAATTGGAGAAACCGGAGTCCCAGCATAAGCTGCAAAGCTCGAAAAGATGACTTCACAAAAATGCCAACCCGATCTTGTGCCAAAAATGAACATGCAGATCAGATATCCATGAAAAAATCTCCACCAGCCATAACATGCATCCAGAAGCTATGTAAATACTACTGAAAAGATTTTTTTAGGTACCAGTGACCATCACCATGGGGTAGAAAAGATAAATGAAGACTATATGTAAGAACCCAATAAATTACATCCTCACTGACCTCGTTGAACAGCACGCCACAGCCAACAGCAAGAACAGGAACAAGATAAATGCAAACTGAAGTGATATCCTGCCTGTATGGCATCTGCATGGCTCAAAACAAAATACAAAAAATAAAACAAAGCCAGCTGATCATGGCAAGCTGTATAAATTTATTAGCTTGTCTTAAAGCATAATAAACAGACAGGTTTCGGCTCAATTAAATATCAGCCTTCTTCAGTGTTTAAAATAAAATGAGAAGTGTAGTTCCTTTTATAGTGAACATACAAATTGATGCTAAAGCATGATTAGTTACATACAAATGTTCATTCTGGTTGAATAGGTCAGATCTTTACCCCCCAGGCATGAATACTTTAATTATCAAGCTTGCTGAACACATACTAACTAAGAATGTCTTTTTTTACCATGACCAATGCTTCTGTCAAACTAAACGGACTGCCATGGGTGCTTCTTTTGCCCCCATTGACTAAGATTTATTCATGGCTTATGTTGAGGAGCTCATTATTTATGATAGTTCCCACAACATTTATTTAAATGAAATTGACATCTGGAGGAGGTTCTTGGAAGATTACTGGATGGTATAGAGATCAGATGAGGGTTATCCGAAGGAATAGGTTATCCTATGTTAGGAATAGGTTGTAGGTTATCGTAACGAAAACAAATGGGGTATTCAATTCACTGTTAGTTATCATTCCTGTAGGATAATTTTTTGGATGTATTGATTGCTAGGAATGCAGATCATACCTTAGAAACACAGGTATATAGGAAATACCCCAATACAATTCCCTTCTCCATGCCTCCAGCTTTCATCCCCCTCACAACTGCAGAAATATACCCAAGTCCCAATTTCTTAGAGTGAAACATATTTTTTCCAAGCCTGATAGTTATGTGCAGTATAGGGATGACCTTATCAATAGATTTAGGGACAGAGGTTACCAAATGGGTTAAGTCTTGAGTGCTAGTAATACAGTCTCTTCACTAGACTGGACAGATACATTACAATATAAAGAACAAGGGACCAACCAACAATCTGTCATCCGTCTTGTTACAACTTATGCTAGGAACACAGAAACTTTACTTAATATCGTTCAGAGATATTGGAACATATTAAGAGCAGATGACTATTTTTCCACCATTTTGGGAGACAGATGTTCTTTCTCATTTTGCAGGTGGAGAAACATAGGGTCCCAGTTCAGCCATTATAAACACATCAACCAATCTACAGGGGTTTCTGGACAACTTACTATGGTTGGGGACTTACTTACAGGTTGTGTACCTTGTGGCCACTGTACCCATTGCAAGGCTATGAACAAAACTAAGGAGTTTTCCAGTAGAAACACTGGTAATGTTTTCCAGATTACATTATTTGTGAATTGTGGGAACAGATTGGCTTATCTATTTAGCTACCTGTAGTTGCCATGCCTTTTATGTTGGACAGACGTCTAGACCCCTTAGGATCCATAATTCAGAACACTTTAGTGGGATAAGAAATAAAAACACTCAGTAATGCATTATACAAACATACAATTAAAAATTCTAATGCTACATTCAGATTTACAGTTATTGACAAAATCATGGGCAACAGGGCTAATAAAGCCAGATGCCATAGCCTTTTGGATTCAAAAGAAAAGAAATGGATAATTAAGTTAGGGGCATTATTTGCACATTTGTAAGTAACCAATCATGCTTTAGCATCAATTTGTATGTTCATTATAAACGGGACTACAATTCATATTTTATTTTAAACACTGAAGAAGGCTGATATTTTACTGAGCCGAAACTGGTCTGTTTATTATGCTTTAAGACAAGCTAAGAAATTTATACAGCTTGCCATGATCTGCTGACTTTGTTTTATTTTTCGGTATAGGAGGTACCATTGTGCAGTAGCTCAGAGCAAATGTGGGTATTTCAGTGGAGATTCTTTACATAACTATGGAAGACATTGTGGTTGTCTTTATTGTTTGCTGCAATTCTGTTTTCATAGCTAGCTTTAGAGGATTTGATGAGGGATCTTAACTTTTTGTTGAGGCTGATAAAGGAGTTTTTCCAGTCTTGGGACTTCACCTTAATCCGCATCAGTTTCCTTCTTCTGTTGTAGAGTTTGTTTATGGCAGGGGACCACCAGATTTGCTTCCTTTTTTTGGAGGAGAGTGTCTTGGTTCTATTGGGTATGGCGAGATCCATGCATTTGTGTACGTGTTCGTACAGTGCACTAGTGTATGATTCAATGGTCATGCAACTATTTTACATTTGCATGGGTGATGTGAATCTAGCCACCTCTATTTTTAGGTGCCCAAAGTTACCTTTGGAGAAGTTTTTCATGGTGGTTACATTTGCGGGGGGGGGGGGGGATGCGGATTTCCAAGGTGATTAGTTTGTGGTCAGATCTAACTAGGGAGGAGTTGACTACTGGTGTAGAGCAATGGTCGCCCATGTTAGTAATGATCAGGTCAAGGATGTTACTACCTCTAGTGGGGGTAAGAAAGAGCTGGTCCAGGGCATTGGAATTAATGAATTCCAGGAAACACTGGGCAAGTGTATTGGTACATGAGTTGTTTTCCCAGTTAATGGAGGGGTAGTTGAAGTCGCACAGTATCAGAGTGTTAAGTTGGACCGTAATATTCTACAGGGTGCTTAGGAATGTAGAGTGTGAGTCTTGGGACATGGTTGGGGACCTATAGCAAGCTACAACCTGAATCGCTGCCTTACCCAATGTTAGCTGCACCTAAAGTATCCCTATTGCGTTATGTTGGGCTATCAGTCTGGAAGTGTGCGCATCCTTTATGAATATATAAACACCACCACCTTTGGAGCTTTGGTCCAAGTTCTGGGGCTGAAACGTTTGGAATGAGTTATAGCCTGGTAGTGCAGGGGTGCTTTTTGCTGCCTTGAACCAGAACACTGTTACAGCACAAATGTCGATGTTCTCCATTTTAAGAAGTGCTTTGTGCAAGTGTATTTTGAGATTTAGACTTCTAGCATTGAACAGCATGACCCTCAGATTGCATTTCTAGCTGCTACAGTGGTAATTTGCTCTTTGGAACTCTGCCTAAATAAGGCACTATAGGGGTGGCAAGAGCCTCGGCTAGTATCTGGAAGCCCAGAGTGACAGATGCAGGCCATCTCTGCCAAAGCATCAACGTCTGTCAATCATGGCATCCAAGGCAGACAGATACTGGATACCCTTAGAATGTTACCAGAAACTTAGCCAATTGTTGAAATCAATCATTTTCTGCTTGTACTGTGGTATCATTCTGGGTGAACGTAGGATGCTGCTCAGGGCTAGGGTCATACCTGCATGGGCTACATAATCTGAGCTCTCCTCCATGTCTCTTTTCATATAGTCCAGGGAGGTACGTCTCAGGTCATTCAGACCCACATGTACAATGACAGAGTCATATTTGCACTTGTTGTTGAGGGACCTGAGTACGTGTGTTTTGTGGCAGATCCTAGCACCTGACAGGCAGCTGACTGTTACTTTCTCCTTATTCAGTCTAGTGAGTGGGACATCAGTGTTCCTCACTATCGAGTCACCTATGACTAGTGTGTTGGACATGTTGTTTTGCCTTAGTGGGTTTGGATGAGTGGCACACTGTTTAGGAGAGTTGTGTGTCTCATGATTAGTGTTGTGTTCTGGTGGTCGAGTGCTTTCCTGCCTTGGAGGCTCTGCTGTTTGGATAGATTTTTATTGAGAGCCTCCACGAAGGTGGTTGTGTAGTTTGTGTTTTTATGTGAAAGCAGTGCTGGTGTGTGTTCTGGAGGGCAATGTGTTCCATGTGGTTTGGTGCAAGTGTTGACCTCCTCTTGACCAGCTATTCCGGTCTTGGCTGGAAAGTGCGTGGTTTCCAATTTGGATATATAAGTGCATCTCTTGCAAGCTTGAGTGTTGGTATGTAAGAGGAGAGGGTTGTCAGTGTACATGAGGCAGTTGATACATTGCCTCAGGATGCCCAAGTTCACCAGGTTAATAAGAGAAAGCACAGGGAACTGACCTTTACACATGCCTGGAGGGGTGGGCATTAATAATAAGTACTGGAGCTGTTTCCTTGTAGAAGGTTTAGTGCTGGTAGCACTTTTGTGTGCTCAATAATTGCTACAAGAAGTCTGATAAAGTGCTAGACTAATAAGCTAGTAAAAGTGCAGGAGAGGAGAGAACTAGCAGATCTAAGGGAAAAAATGAATAGTAGGCTTTTTGGCACCGCTCAGAAGCTTACAAATAGTCCAGGATACAACAAATTTTTTATCTGGGCTAGACTAGTTACAGGAAAGGCGGGAAACAAGCACAAACATGGGCTTTTAAACCAGAAAGTTGAAAGAGATGAAAAAACTGCCCAACCAGCCAATAAACTACAATGTCTGGGCCAGAAACCACTCCTCTTGTGTTAGATAGGCTACCTAGTGATTCCACTCCCACTAATAAGGTAGAAGGCTTCCCTCCAACACAGAAAGGCTTGGGGGGGCTCAGAAGCTTACAAATAGTCCTGGATACAGCAAATTTGTATCTGGACTAGAATAGTTACACGAAAGGCAGGAAACAAGCTTAATTTTTTTTTTACAGAAAAGCAGCTAAAACAGCACTAAAAACAATTCAAGTGCAGTGCAAGCTAACACACTTGAGTGTGTAGCAATATTAAAGCAAATACAGTTTAAATAAATGTAATTTATTCAAACTGTTTTCTGAACTGAATTCAATTATTGTTTTATTCAAATCTGAACAGTTAAAAAGTGCCAAAAAATTTATGTATCAGCATTATATTTCCAGATTGTTGAGAAGCACACTCAGTCAGAACACAAGGAGATTCTACCAAAGTTTTTTTTTTTGTAGTAAAGTGGAAAGGGAGAAATGAGGAACAGAAGATAATTCAAGGTTCAGAACCTAAGTGGGCTGACCTTTTTCAATGTTTTCTCTGTATTAGAATTAGAATGAGCTAATGACACTAGACTGGGAGGAGTGTCCCAGATCAAATTTACAGTAGGAGCAGGCAACTGCAAAATCACCAAGTATAAGAACAAGACACCAATAGGGAGGGAGTGTGGGAAATTATTACAGCTACTAGCTAAACTATTTTAGGCAGAAGGCAAAAACACTACAGAAATGTTTATCACAGCAGAAAAACAGCAGTGAGCAACTAAATGAAAGTTTTAAATGGATAAAGGAGCAAGGAGACTTAAGATAATGCTTTTAACTGCAAACAAAGCAGTTATATGATACACTCCTTGGCAGGAAATCATTACAAATAAACAGACATTTAACAAATGGAGAAACATTCCAGTTAATACCTCACACAGTAAAACTAGCTAGAAAAAATTGCAAACAGTGTCATAGTAAGATCCTTATTTATCAGACCCTGTAAGACAGACAATTTTAGTACAACTGTGTAGATTAGTTTATAGCAATAAAATACAGTAACAAGTATGCAACAGATAATACAAAGTGCTATAAATATCTAGAATAAGCAATAACTAATAAAAATAAGCAAAACAATATCTCACATGTACTGACATTTTCTTTTGTATATGTCATAGATTGTTTTTCTTTATTTCAACTAATTGTCGTTTTTTTAGGGGACAGTTTTTGTTTGATGTGCTGCTTAACACGATCACGGGAAATGGAAAAAAATGAATGTTAGGTTTGGCTGTGCTTATCTCATTTGCATAAAACGTGGCAGTGCACAAACTGGACTAGTGGACCACCCAGGAAGCAAACAGAATACCTGCAAAATACGTGCAAACAGGGTGTCTGTAAAAAGGCAAATTTCAAAAACAGTACATTGTTGCAATTTCTATATTTGATCAAGCAAGTGCACTTAGCAGCATGGTGTGGCATTGAGTGGCAGGTAGTAGGGTACCCAGCAGCTGAAGCCATTGAACACCTGCAGACAGGACTTAGTTCACCAATAATTGAAAACAAATACATTCTATTAATTGTTTTGGGCACCGCTCAAGACGCTAAGTGGCATTGGGCAGTAGTTAACACAGATACCTTAAGAATGATTAGGAGATTAGGAAACTTCATATAACTAGTCCTGTGGCAGCAGTTGTAAGTGTAGGGCTGGAGTCCAGATTTCCCTGAGTTCTAGCACAGGGTGTGCAACCTATTTTTACTGCTGTGACAGTGCAGTTTATAGAAATGAACTGAAAATTAGACAAGTGTTATTTCAAGATTTTTGTGGCAACAGGTGTTCATGTAGGACTGCCATACACATGGTTCTGGGTTCTAATACAGGATATTCCAGACATTTTTACTGTTGTTCCACTATAACACTTTAGATAATGGAGCTGATATGAGTTATATGTATGAGCGATAAGACACCACTACTGTGTTTTCAGATGTATGACTGAGGGTATAATGTCTACTATATTTCTGTAAGTATAAGTATGGTACCTGGACTTGGTTGGCCTTCACAATTAACTAAGACACACACACAACTGGATCTATATCCAATAACCTTTTCAGGTCATACACAAACATGTATAACAGCTCAAACCGTCACCTGTATTTATGAATGATTTCTGACTATGTCTGGGCAGCACTTCTTCTGTGTCAAAGATAGAAAATCAACACTGTGGAAGAAAATGCTTTGCCCCTTATGCCCAGGTTTAAATCCTACACTGTAAAAATAAATTTCCTCAGTGTATAAACAGAAACAAAATGCCAGGTCATTACATCTATGCACCCAGTGCATGTCTGCAAACTTAACTGCCCTATCAGTTACTTTCCAATTTCTACTATATATTTCCAAGCTACATCAGTACACACCCCTCAAACTAAAGCCAACTGTCAGATTAACATTCCAATTTCAATTATTTAATTCCTCTCTGCTTGGCACTGCTGTGATCTACTTAATATTATGCAAACATGGTTGGCATTGTTGCTTGGGTTTGCTCACTACCAGTAAACACAATAACTGGAATTGGTGGGAATGCATCAATTTCCATTGCTCTTGCACAGCTGGTAGACATGGCTAGCATTAGAGAGGAAGGTGCTAAGTTTAGGGCACAGAGGTGGTATGTCCAAGAGTCCAGGATAATTACTGCACTCCTTGTAAAGCACCACAGCCAAAGGCTTCTGTGGGGAGACTATTCTGGCTCTCAGTACAATTCTGAGGTGTGGAATAGTTTGACCTAGGCTGTATCCAATGCCACTGGTATCCCACACACTGGAGAGCAATGTAGAAATCATTTTAATGACTTACACAGGAGAAAAAAGGATACACTCAACTATTGGTTACAGGAATTTGAGACTGCATACATCCCACAGTTGTGTCAGTATGACATTAAGAGAGTACTTGTAAGACTTAGGAAGCTAAATATAGGCAAGACTGGTATGCATAATGATCTTCTGTTCTTTTGTGTTCCTTTCCCAGCTCCCATTGAATGTGAGTTCAATCAACAGGCTCATGTTGCTTGATTGTAGAGACTGAGGGAAGCAAGTATTATTTATGCAGCAGAAGAGAAGTATTATTGTATTATTAAAAATTAAAGATATCTTTTTTCACCTTTAATAGAGTTGTATCAAATTGGGCATGCATATCCCAACTTTTAAGGTGAGTATGCATGCATTACTCTGTAGCAGAAACCAGTTGTAAGAGTCCAATATCTTAATGCAGTCAGAGGTTGTGGGTTCAAATACCACAATTCTCAGCTATACAATACTGTTATTTCTTAGGTGCATAGGTAGGTACTAGGCTATCGTCCCTGGGGCCTATATAAGCCTAGCCAAAAAGATTCCCTAGCTTTCATCACCCAAGAAAATTATTTTCTTGTGCCCCTATCAAGCAGTGCTGCAGAAGTGATCCCAGGGTAAATTTTCTATTTCCCATCCAGTCATCAAGATTTTTCTTAAAGAAGGCCAATGAGGAGCTTTGCTTGACATGAATGGGTAGTTTGTTGCAGAGTATGGGAAGTCTCTGGGACAGGACTCTATCCCTCCAGCATGTTCTGTTTATTGTGGTGACAAGGTTTAGGTCCCTGGAGCATGTGGTTCAGAGAGATTGGGATTTCTTTAAGTGCAGCATGTCCAACAGCTCTGGATTTGACATAGCTTTGTATGTTAGGCAGAGATCGCCTCTGAGTAGGCGATATGCAACAGAGTAGAGCTGGAGTTTTTTTGAGACGGTCTGCATATGGCATCTGTTCGAGGCCGGTCATCCTCTTAGTGAGGTATTTCTGTGGCCTTTTCAGTTGTTGTAGTTGTCTTGTGAGATACATGCCAAACATGGCATTGTACTCTATAATGGGTCTGATGAGGGATGAGTCGAGAGGAACAATGACCTCCTTTTTTTGAGAGGAGAACCCTTTTGTGATGAGGTGTGCCACGTAGAAGGATTTCCTGACTACTAGGACAAAGTGGTTATCAAAGGAGAGATTACTGTCCACCTGTGTCCCGAGGTCTCTTATCACACTTTCAATGTTTAGTGAGCTACTGCCTATGTGGTACTTCATGGGTACCGAATTTTTCTCAAAGGGGATGACAATGCACTTCTTGAAATTGTGCTTGAGGCCATGACTTTGACACCAAGCATCTGTCTCTGTGAGGCCCTTTTGTAGAATGTCTATATCATTAGGTGATTCTATTATGGCTCCCAGTTTGCAGTCATCTGCGAACTTCATTTGCCAAAGACCTTCTCTGTTGGCCTGCACTTCAGAGAAGTAGATGCCGAACAGGAGAGGACCCATGACTGAACCCTGTGGTACTCCATTTGTTACTGGTCTGAAGTCGGACTTGGAGTCAGCTACTTTTACTGTGTGGGTTCTGTCAGTGAGCCAGTTGGCCACCCATCTTGTGACATAGGGATTTATGCCCAGTTTAGTGAGTTTATCTATAATTCCAGAGTGGGGGATGGTATTAAAAGCCTTGGCGAGGTCAAGATAGGCTGTGTGTACTACCTTGCCCTTGTCTATGGCTCTAGTGACTGCTTCAAAGAAGTCAATCAGGTTTAGTAGACATGATCTACTTTTGACAAACCCAAACTGAGTGGGGTCCAGGGTTTGGAGGTTACCTTTGTCTTTGTTTATAAGCTCCAAGATGATATGTTCCATGACCTTGCAGACCAGGCTCATCAGGCTAATGGGATGGTAGTTTCCGGGGTCTGTGGTGGCACCCCCTTTGTGGAGTAGAATAACCATCACTGTGCGCCATTCAGTAGGCACATAGTTTGAGGTGAGGCTATGATTGAACATGGTACTTAGGTGGGGTGCCAGTTCATTCTGTAGTTTGTGCAGTACTCAGCCGGGGATGTTGTCTGGTCCCATGAATGCTGTGTTCTCTCAATAATATTTATATTAAATTAAAAACCCTATACCAGTGGCACATTGCCCTGCTGTAAATTGTAATCTTTATAACTGGAACATGCATATGTGCAATATATACACATTTCAAGGATTACTTTCAGCAATCTGTAGTATAGTGCGTATCTGTTAGGACATAAGTGTAATACTTCAGATAAGAGTTGTATAATTCTATTAATGCATTGTATGTAACATATGATGGCATTAATTTTATCTCCTTTTTCCTCTCAACCCAACTCTTATCTCTCATTTCTTTATTTCTTATGTGTCATCAAAATGTTTTGATGTCATCCATGTATAACATATCACTAAATGCTACACAGCAAAGTGAGGTAGGCCAGCTCCAGTGAATTGCCCTGCCCCATTGCCACAGGATCCAGCACTGATGCCCAGCACATATGCGAGCCAACCTGTCAGCACTCCCTCAGCTGCCCATGCACTACCTGTGCCCTCAAGTAGTACTGCCTGGAAGCTGGTGCAGTGGTACCCTCCAGGAACAGTGGTGGAGATGGTGATTTCAGAACTAGCAGAGAGTTGCCAGGGATGATGCGTAGGTCATGCACCATACCACTGGTGTACACTTATGCCAGATGGAGTGGCTGCTCTCCCTCATAGTCTGTAGGAGGAGGAGTAGATGTCAAGAACTCCAGCCACCAGAGGAGTAAGGGGACAGTGATGACAGTCCAATGGGTGAGGACTTGATTCTCACTGTCACCAAGCTTGATGCCCATGAGGATGCATTGTCCTCTCCTTCACCCCAATCATGATGTCCCCCAAACTTTTGTGTCCATTACTGTCCCTGTCTCTTGTCTTGTTTGTCTTGTATGTTTGCATTTGCTTCCTCATCTACAGAACTGGGTAACGGAAGAAGGTATGTCTGGGTCAGGTAAGTTCAGAAGATGAGGAAGCAAATGCAAATATACAAGACAAACCAGACAAGAGACGGGGACAGCCCAAATTCATTTAATATTCTGCACATATTTTCAGTTTACACTGTTAAAGAAATGAATAGGCATGGTTCTTTCCCACCTCCCTCCTGCACATTTCTGTATCGCTTTTCCTTTGTTCTTCACTCTGCTTGCTCCCAATTTCACCATTTTCCTATCTACCCCATTTTAATACCTTCAGTTTGGTCAAAAAATATGATCACACATAAATTTAAGTTGCAGAAAAAGTAATGGATTCCTTCACTTTTTGGGCTCTACGTTTGCATGGAGTTTTGCATTGCACACCAATGCACAGTGATGGTGAGCAGTGGTACAATGCTGCAGTTACCTCCACATAAAGCTGTTTAAACCTGCTGTGCTATGCCAACGCTCAGCCACACGTGTACTATAAAGAATTCATGTCATTGCATTATCACTGTCTATTTAAAAGTCTTTAAAAGAATTAGATACACCTGAATTCAAACCCAGTATCATCTGGGCTCAAAAAGAAATGTCAATGCATTTACATTGGCTGCTACAGACTCAGCTAAGCAGCAGGTGTGTTTCACTGACTCAGTACTAACTCTCAGACGTTTTACAATGCGGCTTGTTTTTGCACACTGATTAATTATGTGCAAGCATGAAAAGCATTGGAAATGTATATCTCACATGCAAAAACACTTTGCTAACTGTTGCTCAAAAGCTCTGCTTGTTGCAGTATGGAAAAGTAAATATTATTACATATTACTGCTGTTTATTGTCCATTACCTGCCTATGACATGACATTACATGTAGAAACATACACTGAAGGCTCTATCTAACAATATGTCACATACTTACCACACAGTCATGTGTTGCCTCCTCCCCAGGCACCACAACACTGGTGTATCAGTACTTTTTACACATATTTATCACAAACACTACAGAAATTAATATCAAGTGTTGTGTGATATGCAATGCACATTAACCTGGTAACATACAGAACTAGAACTATTGATCCATAAGCCTAAAATACCTTATCTGCAAGGCTAGGGAAGGAATCAGCATGTACCCTATTCACAGGGACATAGGTGACCTTCAGCACATTTGACCTAACCCATTTTAGTTTCGTCAAGGGTCAATCTTATTTATTAAACCTAATGGACTTCTTTGATGCTGATCCCAAAGACCTGGATGAGGAATAACAGGACATATTACTTATGATGAGCTATCCAAGGCCTTTGATACTATCCCCATTCAGGTATCATAAAGAAAGTCTCCCATCTGGGGATTAACCCATACATAACTAGATGACTAGCCAAATGACTCACTGTTAGAATACATACTGTCAAAGTTGGGGACTGGATCTCCACTACTAGACCACTTACCAGTGGAATACCACAAGGATCTGTGCTAGATCCTCAACTGCTTGGAAACTATTTCTCTGAAGTCCAGGCAAAGGTAGATGGCCTGTGGCTTACCAAGTTTTCAGATGACTGTCAAGTGTCATAGACAAATGATTGGTTCCAAACCCATGGACTGAACCTTAAAGCAAAACATGCCTCATTGTTCCCTTTGGTAACAAAGTATCCCTGCTAATTATGATATACATAGCACCCCTCTAAGATCAGACACAGTGTTGTGAGACTTGAGAACACATGTTGATAGCAAACTGCACTTCAGTCACTATGTGCCCACAATGATGAGACACACATTCTACATTGTGCACCTCATAAATAAGGCCATTGCATCCAATATCAGGGAGGTAATACCTCTTTTGTACTCTACCCTTATCAGACTACTAATTGAATACAATTACCCCTTCTGCCCATACCTCACCAGACACTAGCAGCAACTGGAGAAAACACAGAGGTTTGTGACTGGGAGAATCCAGAGACTAAAAACATGACATACATGTAAAGACTGAAAGATCTGTCACTGTACTCAGTATCATGAAGGCTGCGGAGAGATGACCTATGCCTGGAATACTGGAAATACTGGACATCTACAAATCAAATGGGACAAGAATAACTTGATCCATGGATCTCAATGTAGCCTGTAACATAAACAGAACATGCTGGGGAGACAGATATATCTCCCAGCAATTGTCACTCCTCTATAATAGGCTCCTACTGCATATGAAGCAGTGCTACCCAATGACCCTATTCAAGTACAACCCTGACAACTGGATGTGTGATTGTAAATTCACCCCTTAGGATGTATCCATGGCCCTCAAGGACAGGGAATTCAGTGCCAATCTCAAAATCGCTCTGCTAACAACCACCATCTAACTATACTCATTAAGGGAACTTGTGTTTTTACATGGTTAGACTTGCAAAAGTGCTAGGGCCATTAGCATGGTAATCTCCTACAAACCTATGAAGCTATGAGCCTATGCAGACCTCCCAACATCTTCTCTGCTTAAGCCCTGCTGATGTCATCATGTCATCACTATAAGTTGACCTGTAGTCTTGCAAAAGTCAGACTTGTGCTGTGGTGCTTTCATCAATTCTGAGTTCTATAGATTGCGTACTTAGAAAGGTGGGGGTTGTGTTTTCACTGCAGTCAAGTGTGTGTGTATGTGTGTGTGTGTGTGTGTGTGTGTGTGTGTGTGTGTGTGTGTGTGTATTCTACAGGTACCCCTCCAATCCCATGGTTTGACAGTATTTTGATACTTGGACATTCCTACACATCCATTTCAGGCAGGCCTCAAAATCTTCTCTCCAACATGCCCTGCTGTCATCCACTATAAGTTAACCTGTAGTCTTAAAAAAGTGGGGTAGGGGTTCTGTAGTCAAGTGTGTGTGTGCGTGTGCGTGTGCGTGTGTGTGTGTGTGTGTGTGTGTGTGTGTCTAGCCAGAAGAGCAGATGTGTGTATCCTACAATTACTGCTCCAATCTCATGAACTGACAGAATTTAAATAGTTGCACATGCCTACACATCCATTTCATGCAGGCCTCCAACATCTTCTCTCCAGTATGCCCTGATGCCCTGCTGATGTCATCAACTATAAGTTGAGCTGCAGTCTTGTTAAAGTCAGACATGCTGTTACGTTTGCGTAAAATACAGAGGCCTGTAGGCTGCATACTTATATAAGTAGGGGTTCTATTCTCACTGCAGTCAACTGGGGGAGTGTGTTTGTGCTTTTGCTTGACATTACAGATAGCCTTTCACACCACCACCATGTGGGACACTGTTATTACCATATTCTCCTCAACAGACATTGCTGATGTCATCAGCTATAAAGTGTCTGAGACACTTCAAGTTAAACTTCAGCTGTGGTGCTTGCCTTACATACAGAGGTCTCTAGTCTGTGTACTTAGATGGGTATGGGTTCTGTTCTCACTGCAGTCAACTGTGTGTGTGTGTGTGTGTGTGTGTGTGTGTGTGTGTGTGTGTGTGTGTGTGTGTGTGTGTGTGTGTGTGTGTGTGTGTGTGTGTGTGTGTGTGTGTGTGTGTGTGTGTGTCTGTCTGTTCTTGCTTGACATCACAGAGAGCCTTTTACACCAACATGTTGGACACCGTTATTACCATATTCTCCTTAACAGACACTACTGATGTCATCAGCTATACCTCTTTTGTGGATAAGCACTATTCCCACCAGGGCAGGGTCAGAGACTAGCCTGGAGGATAGTCAGAAGTCACTTCATCCTATACAATACAGATTACAGTGACATGACTTTCAGTCTATCCCATACATCATGGCATGAACTGTAGGCCCTGTGTTTTCTTGATGAGAAACCCCTGTGGTCTCTTTAGCTATTGCATATTTCTGGTGAAGTACATGCAAAAGAGAGCATTATACTCTATTACTGTTCTGTTGAGGTTTGAATACAGTGCTGTCATACAATCCTAAGTTCTGAATATGATGGTGTGACTTATGATGTGCACAACAAAGGCTTTCAATGCCAGTGTGGACACTTGCTGGTTGAAAATCAGACTGCTATTTACATGTGGTTCCAGTGCTTCCTTCACTGGGTTTCAGTATAGCAGAACTGTTGTTAATGCTGTAATTAGCATGGAATTCCACTTTTCAGAAGCACAAAATGAAGCTACATTTATGCATTTATTCACAGACTGTGTGGCTTTGTCACCAATAATTTGTCATGTTAGCCTCTCCTGTATTATGTTATCATCAGTGGTGTACTGAATGATGGCACTCAATATGTAAGAATCAGCAAACTTGGTAAGACTGAGGCCATATACTTTAGCCTGAACTATCGAGAAATAGAGTCTAAACAGTAAAGGGCCAAGCACGAATTCCTGGGGTTTGCCAATGGTGACAACCCTACTGGTACAGGTTGATTCACCAACTTTCACAGTATATGTTCTGTCAATGAGCCAACTGGATACCCATCTAGTGACGTAAGCATTAATCCACAGGTGGGAGAGGTTCTCAACAATACCTGAGTGGGGGATTGTGCCAAAACCCTATGCCAGATCAAGATAGGTGATATGCACTTTCTTACCTTCATCTGTCCCTATCACATAGAATCAATGGGCTGTGATAACATCACAGATCACCTATAGCATGACTTTGCACATGCACATTCCTGATATGGTTGAATGCACACTTTAACACACCCTCCACATGGGCTATGTTCCCATAGATGGGTGTACATCAACGTGCATCCATCTGAGTTGGGGGGCAGCACCTGATGTATGCATGTAGAGAGACATCCTGACTCTTCTCAACTGTGAATTAGACCAACATGTCATCATGGTCCTTTTCGAAGTGGACACTAGTAATATCCCAGTTGAGTACAATAGACCTGTGTGAGTTGCTTATGCTACATCATGTCTGTTACATCTGATAGAAGTCCTCAAATATGTCATCGAGGGAATGCATGATGACAAAACTATCATCCTGTTGAACATGACCAGCCCAAGGCATTTGACACAAGTCCACACTGAGTGGCCATAAACAGCTACATCACCAAGTGGGTAGACTAGTGGATCACATCTGTGGAATCTATGTTGAAATGTGTGAACTAACTTATATCTGAGGTCCAATGATCAGGTCTATACATCAGGGATGTCTGCTAGGCCCTTTCCTTGTCCATTATTTAAGTAATGGACATCACAGATGACATACACATCCTGTGTCCAAACAGCTGCCTGAAGGACTACAGATAGTGGGCAATCGTTGACTCCAACTGTGATAGTAGCACAATACAGACAATATCAATACACATCAAAGAATGCTTCCACAGACATGATAACACCTGCAATGACAAGAAAACATGGGGGGATTTGTTACATCAGGAAAACAAACGCACAACCCAGGTATAATGTGGACATCACACCCTATAATCAGACAAATGGCATGTTACCTGTGTCCTAGGGTAGATGGTAAGTGGAACATCCACCAGCATGTGGTCACAGTGCTGACTACTCCCTTGTGTGTAACGCAAGTACTGAATTTGTGAAGGGCATCCACATCAGAGGCCATAACACCTCCATAGTTTCCAACCTTTATTAACACCAGCGACTGAGACGATGCACTCTTCTTCATGTATCCCCTAGACATCTTCCACTCATTTGCAACTGAAGTGTATCACCATTGTCAAAGTGAGCTGTCCCACAGCTCATGGCCATACCTAGGTATTCTTTTTTGTGGCATAAACATTACTGTCTGATGCTGCAGAACCCCATCAAGTTGTTACACGTGATGCATGTGTGCTATCTGCTCTGGTGATGCACAAAGTACATACTTAGGTGTTTGACAACATTAATGGAATGGATAACATTCGTAACAGTGGGGATTGTGCCATATACATATGCCATGCACACCAGTCAACTAGCCTGTATTGATCATAATGTTGCATACAGGTATAGGATTGTCCCTGCTAACACCTCCAGCAGATGTTATAGTGCCAGGGCAGTGTGCAGGACTACCCTCATAGAGTGTGGACATATCATAATAGATGTACAAGTGTGTTTGTGCAGAATCATCTCTGATCATTCTAAATCAAATACTTTATGTCAGAGGCATGGGATTACTAGTGGTATTATTCTGATATTGTCCATGACAGTGGTTGCTTCTTTTAATGTTGTTCATGAGCCTTTACCTGTGTCCCATGTGTTGGAAACCTCTGCTGAGATTACAGTCATATTCAGGCAAATAAGTTTGCACAGCTTAACAGTATGCACCGTACCACAGTTGTATGTCAGATCCCTGATAGATGTCCTCTGCATTGTTTATATAAGGATAATTATTTCAAACAGATATCGTCCCCATTGTTATGTCACCTTGTGTGACTGTCACATAATACACATTTTCACTGTGTAGTCCCTACAGTACGATATTGATGTGTGATTGGTGCTGCTGGTACAACTGTCATCTATTGACATGCCTCATCTGCTGTACATTAGGTTGTTTCACCTTTCCTCTTTCCCTGTGTTCATTTCTACAATTCATCTGTGCCTTTCTATTCAATAAACACACTTCCCCTGAGTGTTTATTTTACATGGCAGTCCATGTACCCTAACAGATCATTTACACAACTTCAGTACAGAATGCCAGGAATGGGATTTCACAATACTCTACAGTGTAGATAGACTGTACTGTGTTTGGACCATATACTTAACAGTCATTCCTGTCAACCGTTCAGATTTTCACAGAATGTCCAGATGTGTTCCTTATCAAATTTATGACTTCCTGCCATATCAATGTGATGATCTCAGGCCTGATGTGACTCAATAATGACACACATTTGAGTTTCAGACTTCATATCCTTCAGAACATGTATCTTAACACAACCCCCAGGTTATTTTATCATGTTTCTATAGGGCAAATATGTCAAATATGTCCCTATTTCTGGGTCAGTTTCCCCACATTATGTTAGCCTTTGTCCAGATGTCTTGCACT
>NC_056733.1:1842843728-1842891228 GCF_019279795.1 Protopterus annectens | reverse complement strand
TCTTTTGCATAATGAATAAAAGTTGCTTTAATATGTAAAAATACGTGTTTTTTATCAAAAATATAAAGAGATGCAAGTCTTTAATGTTTAGACATGTACACACATACTGCCACATTCAGAAGTACAAGCATATATATTCATGGATGCATCCACACAGAAAAACACACACATACGCATTCAAAATCACAAATATAAACTCATACATATTATGACAATGTGAGGTATTGCCAGCTGTACCAGGAGAAGTAAGACATTTCATGTGTGGCATATGCCAGCATGGCTGGCTGAAGTTTTGTAAATAATCTTCTGTCATTTGACTGTCACATTGATTTGTACAGATGCCTGTATTAAAAATGTGTTTATAAAATGTGCTTATGTTAAAAATGCTGCAAAAGAATCTTAACAGAGTTCTGAATGTGCATTGTGCCAGAGTCAGGTGACTAGATGCACTGTCATTCTATAACCAGCTGAAGGACGGAACTCTGGCAACAGCAGTTTGTTGTTTGCTTTTGTTTTTCTTTGGAACCTGATATAAAAGATCATGTCAGATTTCACAGTTCAGTTGTTAGTTGTACTGTTTGGTCAGTGTGTAGTATCTCATCTTGCCTTGTGCAAGTGAACATCTCAGCAGTACATCTTGCCCTGTGATTATACGTGAGTTAACTCGAGACAGTTTCACTTTAGTTCACTTAGGAAAAGTACAGTGAGATTAGTTTAGTATTATTTTTCTGCATTTGTAAGATTCTATCCAACTGTATTTTTATATTTCCTGTGGCTGAAAACTCTGTTGTTTATTGTAACGAAATATCAAGTATTCTCCTGTTTTCTATTGCATTATCCATTATTAAATATTTTTATACCTTTTCATTGTAGTTGGTCTTTTAGTGAATACTTTTTACACCTTGAGAGTACTTGTGCATATTTTAGTGACACTGTGAGTACTGCTTCAGTCACACTCTACCATTTATAGCAGTATAAATTTGACAAAGTATAATTAGTTACCCTTTTTAAGAGTCTTAGAGTATTTGGCTGGTGGCAACAATCTACCTAGTAGTCTGGAGAGAGAAGACACAGCTAGTGAATCTGTGTTAGCCTTTCCCAGATACGTGTGTGTGTATGTGTGTGTCTGTGTGTGTGTGTGTGTGTGTGTGTGTGTGTGTGTGTGTGTGTGTGTGTGTGTGTGTGTGTGTCTGTCAGATACTTGAAACTGGGACACAGTGCTCCAAGGCGAGTCTTGTTTGGGATCTGGAGAGGTGGAGTTCAATCCCAGTGGAGTATGTTCCCTGTATGCTCTTGGGGGAAATTGTGCTTGATACAGAGAGCTGCGTTTGAAATACTGTGTAAATCCATTCCTGTTTTTAGTCACTGCCTTTCATGGGTGTCATTGGTGAGGATTGAGGCTCTTGATTACTAGCTAGATTAAAGGGGGACCATCACACATATACATACATATAAACACACACAGCAATTAAGCAAAGACAGTACATAAAAATAAGAGTTACCTAAGTCTTAATATTTAATTAATGCCTTCAGATGGGTTGCCTGTTGCACTCAATGCTGTGTGTTGATCTTGATCTCTCTCAATCACTCACACACTGTCACTCACACATGCAAATAAACTTGCAAATGCACTGACACAAACACAGATATCGACACCAATGCACAGACAGACTTTTATTTTGTTTTTTAATTTAGCATAAAAAAATGGCATCCATTTAGATGTCAATTGTCCAAATTTCACAGCAGCTTAGTGTGGTGCCATTAAGAGGTAGATTTGTCAGTGGGCATTATCTGTACATTAATGTCCTGCTTGAGAACAATCCCTCTCCAGTCAGGGTTTAATGTATAATTCACCCATTATCTAATCCATATTAGCATAAGACTGTGATATATTGTGTGCCATCAAAGCACCATTAAGGTTAAAGTAGAGAATGCATACTCATAGAAGCAGAATTTGCATGCTCAAAAAGGAGCCTGAGTCAATTTTTCCAAAACAAAATTAAGGTTCCAAGGAGAAGGAATATGCTTTCTTGGATGTCAAATATGCAGGACACCTTTAAGAAATTGCTTGACCTCAAAACGAGAAGTCAAAGGAGGAGTCAGAGGCAGACTAGTAGAAATGGCTGACAAAATGGGCCTTCACAAATGAATAGGCAAAGCCAGACTGGAGCAATTCTCACAAATGAGAAAAACAGAGGTAGCCCCCCCACCCCACACACACACACACACACACACACACACACACACACACACACACACACACACACACACACTGAAAGAGTCCTTGTTACAAGCATGGCATCAGACAGAAAATCTATTTGGACAAAAGTTTTTCTGGTTGAGGGTTTCCTTGCCTCCTTTAAAATCCTGAGTTCATCTTCAGAAAAAGGTGTTCAAAACCCTATCTCCCACAATGTCAGCTGAAGAGTGGACAAGTGAGGATGGATGAGACTCCCTGCCTGTGTGACGAGGCCCAACCAGTGAGGTAACTTGTGATTTAATGCATCTGGCCAGGGGCAGTAGAGATAGAACCAGTACTGTCTTGGCCAAAAGGAAGTCACTAGCAAGGTTTCTTGGGAGTCCAGCTGAATCTTCTGTAGGACTCTTGCAAGTAGAGGAAGGGGGGAGAATACATAAACACCCCCTTAAAAGGACTCTAGTCATATATGAAATATAGGCTGCTTGTTTATACATTTATTTCTTTGTGTAATCACTGTCTTGGTCCCTAAGTGTAACTGCAGCATGCTTTAATGGTAAAGGTTTATGTAAGTGGCTTAGTATGGTGAAGGCTAGAAGTGCTGCAGTTACTGCATTTTTCTGAGAGATAAGATGATGATATATTGTGTACATATGACAACTAGTATTATTCCTAGGATGACAAGTGAAACATCCCATACGTTTCCATAAATATATATATATATATATATATATATATATATATACATATACATAAATATATATATATATATATATATATATGTGTGTGTGTGTGTGTACACACACACACACACACAGATCACACATACATGCATAGACACACAAGCGCACACACAGTTACACATTTTGTTTTGTATATCAAACTAATTTGTTTAGTACAGACACTCTTTTACACAACTTCTACTCACATAATGTAAGGCAATTTGCATAGTAAACTTATAGTGACTCTATTGTATCACTCACCCTGGATATCACTTCTTAAAAGCAATCATACACTCTAACCAATAGTTTATGCATGAATTTTGGCTTACTTAGTTCAGTTCACCATTAGATCAGAATTACAAAAAAATATGGAAGCAGTGTGTAGCAGTTTTTTTGTAATGCTGTTATTGTGCCATTCCTTCTTAGAGGCCCACCACAAGCAGACTAATGAGGAGGAAAGCTGGGGCCTGTGATCACTACCCCACATCATCCAGTCAGGTATTAGAACAGTAATAAGATTCCATAACAGTCAGGAGTAATGGGCCTCATTTAACATTCACGGCATAAGAACCCAAGTGAAGTCTGAATGCACACAGGTGAGATCGATAGATCATGATGATGTGGATGACAACGAAGTATAAACTTTGGTTATGGTGCAGGAGTGTATGTTGTCAGCATTGTTTAAGTAAAAGTCAACAAAGTGGCAGGGAATAATCCACCTTTTAGATACTGTGCTCTCTTCAAACATGTATAGGGGTGTCTCCAATGATGAAAACTATGAAGGCAACACCTGCACATTAATTTCTTATTTGCATGCATGCACACTAACCTCACATATTTGTTGACTGAGCTAGTCCTACTAGGCATAGCTTATTTTTTGTGGTGCCATGAGGTGATATTACTATTGATTAGGCAAAATTTGAACAGGACACAGAAAATTCTCATACTTGTTCATTGCATGCTATGGGTTTCTTGACATCCAACTGGGCAGCTAGGACTTTAGTTTAACATGCTATCCATAGAATGGCACATTAGCTGTGTAACACCGCACTTATGCTACACTACAGTCTCTGTTTTGGAAAATGAATCCAAGTACCTTGCATGAGAATAGAACCCATAGCCTTCTGATCCACTGGCAACAAAGGCAAACATACTACATGTTGTACAAGTGACACTGACATGATGGTTGTAGTCACCCAGTTTTGAACTGGGGGATGAATGGATATGTGGAGCATTATGATACTTACACAAGGAAGGGTTTACAGACACAAAGATATCATTGCAATGTGGGGGGGGGGAGCATACCACCGCTGGTGATGTGGGAAATTGTAAAAAACAGGTAGAGGATTGCAGGTGGAGAATCTATTATTCGGCTATACTACATACCACATGCTTGTCGTTATCATCATCAATCCCTTTTTTCCCATTTTCTACACAGGCAGGCCGTCAGATTATCTAGCGCCAGCTCTCTAAATTCAGTACGACTCTATTACCTTCTTCCACAATCATGACTTACTGTCACTGGTCTTCTATCACATACCAAACATCTCTTTGCTGGATATCCTCATTTCCAGTTGCTATTTTCCTGTCTTTCCCAAATCGTCTTCACCAGAATGTCCTCTACTTTCTTGTAACAGTGCTTGAACTCATTGTTATTTGAGCTACCTGGGCTTCTGCTGTGATGTCCTTGATTCTTCATCTGTTCCATAGTGTTTATCCTATGGGCACTTCATATTCATCACTTCTGACTTTCTCAATGGCTCTGCCTTCACTGCCTAGGTTACTGTGCTGTACAGTAGTATTGGTCACACTACTATTTTGTATACCTTATTTTTCAGCTTCTTTGAAATTCTTCTGTTATGCACTACACTGACACTGTGCACACTGTCCTTCTGATTCTGCCTTTGACCTTTTCATTTAGACTTCCCTTCTCTTCAACCACTTCTCCCAGATTTTTGAGGCTGCTACCTCAAACATGGCCTCAAGCTGAATGCCAAAAAATGCATCATCATCCCCTTTGAGGAGACTGACATCTCCACATAGTATTGCACTAATAACAATGTCCTAAGCATGCAATCAGTAGTGAGGGATTTGGGCAACCAGGTTGATAGCAACCCTATCTTTGACCACCATGTTGCTTCCATTGTATGGAAAGCTTTCTACATGGCCCACCTCATAAGTAAGGGTATCTCATCCAGGGACAAGAAGGTCATAATACATCTGTATTCATCCCTTATAATGGTAATTACTGAGTACAGCATCCCCTTCGGCATATACCTCGCAAAGCACATGTAGCACATGCAGCAGCTGGAGAGACCACAGAGTTTCCACACCAGGAGAATCCAGGGCCTCAAACATCTACCCTATACAGATAGGATAAAAACCCTGTCTTTCTACTCAGTTTCATACAGACTTCTCAGAGGTGACCTCTATCTGGCATACAAAGCAATCTCAGACCCCGCCTTAATGGGACTGCTGCATATCCGCAAGTCAAGCTCCACTCGAGTAACCCCCAAACATGATCTCTACCTGGTCTGTGACATCAATAGGACTTGTTGGCAGGACAGATTTGTGTCCCAGAGACTCCCCCATCTGTGGAATAAACTCCACCGCCACATCAAGCAGAGCACCTCATTATCCCTTTTTAAGCGCAACCTGGATAACTGGATGGGAAATAAAAAATACACCACTGGGAATCCACCTGTCTCCCTGCTGGACAGGGTCTTTGAGTGCTGATTTGCCTAAATATGTGTTAAACGTTTGGCTAGTCTTATCGGTGTCTCAGGGCCAATAGCCTAGTAACTTCCTATGAACTTCCTATGATCAGATGTTAACCTTTTCCATTATTGTCTCTCCTACCTCACTCCATCTGATGTTCCCCATTTCTTGCTATTGCAACTGTCTTATCTGTGCACAGTTTCATCTTTTGTGCCTCCAATTTTGCACTCTATTCCCCTGTCACTTCCTAGACATCTTGTCCAAAGTCTGCTTGTAATACCACATCATCTGCATACAGCCGATATATTGATCTGTGTCCTCTGATGTGCCCCAATCCCACTGGGAATCCCCCTGTTACTCCAAGCACTCTTCATACTTGTGTCATTGTGGCTTGTTCATAACCTGTACTAATTCCACCAATGTTTCTGGGATTTCAAATCACTATAGTACTGCCAAAATCAGCATTCTTCAGACATTTTCATATTGTTTCTCCAGGTCTAGGAATGCTCAGTTGGACTCCTTCTTCATCTTTAGTTTCTTCTCGACTATCTGTCTCACTGCAAACATTGAGTTGGTTGTGCTGCATCCTGATCTGTATCCAAACTGCTCATCTTCCATCTTATATTCTACTGCTTTGTGTATTTGTTTTTCAATTACCCTCTCCAGTGCTTTCATGCAGTGTGACAGGAGTTTGATAGGTCTGTAGTGCCACGATTGTTCATCTCCCTTTTGTTATTATACACTGGTACTAGAATACTTATTCTCCAGTAATCTGGAATATGCCTTTCTCTCCAAATTGCTATGAGTACCCCCTGGAGTCATTTCTCCCCTAACTCACAGAACATCTTGATCATATTTGCTGTGACCACATCTGAACTTGCTGTTTTGCCTGACCTCAATTTGCTTAATACTATTCTTACTTCTAGGGCGGGCTGCTCTTGTTCTCTCATTGAAGATGTGTGGGGTTGTGCGACATCTATGAGGTTTCCTTCTTTCAGAAGCTGCAGGGTGTACTGCTTCCATCTGCCCTTGATGTACTGTGGGCTGGTGAGCAGGTTGTTAATGATATCCTTAATGAAGGGTGTCTGATAACTATCCTTTTTATCTTTCTGTCTCTGCCTTGCAACCTGATAGTTATTTTATAGTATTTGATAAATCACATTCCAGAAGCTGACAGAGTGCCTTTGATCAATTGCCCTTGGCTACTGCAACTGCTCTCTTAGCTTCTTTGTCAGTCAAGCATTCCTTCTTAGCCTAGTCAGTCTTTTTTATCTTCCACTTTTTCTATACTTTCTTTCTTTCTTTCTTTGTTGACTTCCTAGACTTCTGCATTCCACCACTAGCTTTCCTTACATACCTGCTCTATATTCCTCACATATGCTGTTTTGAGGCACAGCCATTCTTCTTTAACTTAATCAATTGTCTCTTCTTTCCAAAATGATAGGACCCTGAGTATTTCCTTGAACTGTTGTGCTTTCACTCCAGTCAACTTCCAGGTCTTTAAGCTAGTGTTGTTTGACATTAGAGCCTTCTCTGAAGACTGCTTGCAGCTCACTATGGCAACATGTGGTTTATGCTGTGGACCTCCTATTTCACTGGGGATGACTTTGCAATCACTGACTATCTCAATGCCCTTTCCTTACATGGAGAAAGTCTACATGAGTACCATTGCTGGGCACTCTTGTATGTGGTCTTTCCACTGTCAGTCTCACTGAACCATGTGTTGACAACAATCATGGAACTTGCCAAGCAGGAATCTGTAATGGCCTCGGTTTCTTTTTTCCTGGTGCCTCACCCATGTGGACAAAGTCAGTCCTCATATCCTGTTCTGTCTTTCCTGGTATGTGCATTCATGTCCCCCATTATTAACACCAACTAATTTTGCCCTGCTTTATCGAGTAGATCTTGCAACTGCTGCCTGAAGGCACTCTTTGTCTTTCTGTCACAACCCTGCTGTGTACCACCTGCTTATATCACTGTACAATGACCACTGACAACTCCACAGAATGCTTCCCTTCCAACATCACCAAACTGAAATTCCAAGGTAATTTGCACAGCTGAGTGAATCCATCTCATAGTACCAGAAAAGCTGATATAGGATAGGAATAGCTTATCTATCTTTGTACATTTGTGCATGGTCATCATCACATCATTGGCTATGGCTGTTCCCACAACAGACAGCCACATCTTGTAACAGATGTCTTTGTGACTATCAATCTTAAATATGTCTAATGTCATTGTTTAACTTTGCAGGTATTAAAGTATGACACCTTTCTGGGCTCTGACACTTAGGCATCCCTGACATTTCAGGTATGCTTTTTCAACAAATTATACTTACAACAAGGAATTGGCCAGCAATATCTCCATATCTTACAGACTGGGTGGAGATATAGGAATGCCTATGAATAATGGTGGTGCATTCATCATTTGCATATATGAAATGTGGAACTGTTGAAGAATTTTTACAGAGCTACTTATTTTTGCAATTAAACATATACTAATTATTTGTTTATGTATGTATTCATTTATTTATTTGTTTGTTTTTTTATTTCTGCACCCAAAAAGGCAGCATATTTTTCTATCATGCCCCAATATTCCATAAGGGGAAGGGTCTACAGAAGAGTTTCTAGGCAATATGTTGGAATTTCTTTTCTTTACAAAGGCAAGATTCTGAAACTTTTTAAGTTAATGAATTGCATTAGCTATGCGTGGTGCTGTCCAGTTCTGCACACATACACTGTACAGTTTTTAAGATACCTAAACATGCCTGAATCCCACAGCTCAAACTCTATGTCTGAAATAGTACTGCAAAGCCCCTAAGCTGAACTTGTATGTCAGAACTGGTACTGCAGAATCGCATAACTCAACCTGTATAACAAAATTGGTACTTCAATAAAAAAACAGAAGAAAAATCTAGAAAGGCTAGACTTTTCACTGTGTGAGTCTTTAAACCTCTTGTATTAGAGGCAACATGGGATATATGCAAATGACTGTTTTAAGGACATCAGATGTTTCAGCTATATGGCAATTCTGAATGTCTATGACTTGTTTCTTTTTAAGTCTATTAATGAACAAATTTCAGGCCAATAATGTCAAACCTAACTAGCTGTGTGCATGCATGTTTCAGCCTTTTTATGGAATCATCAGCACAGCATAAGGGGAAAGTTTGGCTAACATTTAGAAACACATGGTTGTTGTACCCAGCTGATATACATAATAATTAGGGTGCCTGCAAAATATCCCATCCAACAAACTTTAGATTTTTCTTTTGTTTTTTACTGATTGTTTTTATTGTGTGACATTTTTATTAATTGTTTTTGTTGATTGGGATATTTTGCAGACACCCTAATGATTATGGATATCAGTTTGGTACAACAACCCTGTGTTTCTAAATGTTAGCCACATGTTCCAATTATGCTGTGCTGATGATGCCATAAGAAGTCAAAAACATGCATGTCCACAGTTAGTGGGGTTTGGCTTTATTGGCTTGAAATGTGTCCATTAATAGACTTAAAAGAAACAAGTCATGGACATTCAAGAATTGCCATGTAGCTGAAACACTTGATGTCCTTAAAGGGTCATTTGCATATCCCATGTTGCCTGTAATACAAGATATTTAAGGACTCTCACAGTGGAAAGTCTAGCCTTGTTCGATTTATCTTTTGCCTTTTACTGATGTTTTTTCTGTGTGACCTTTTTACTCATTGTTTTAGCTTTTTTAGGGTTGGTACTTCAGAAATGTATCCTGTTTGCAATACTAGTTGTGGCATATAGGTAGAGCTGGTTGACCCAAAGCTAGATGACATCACAGTGTCATCTGTATGTTTAGCCAAAACACTGCATGTGTGACAGGGAAATCCATGCCATGCATGCATTGTTATGGCCACAGACATACTGGTAGCATGCTGGTTTTGCAGTACCAAAGCACAGACTGATATATATATAAATATATATATATATATATATATATATATATATATATATATATATATATATATAGATATATGTGTGTGTATATATATTTTTTTTTTTTTTGGTATGTAAAGTTTAGTTGTTCTCCACTGTGAAGTGGGTATAATGTACAAAACACACTACAAAATTTGTGCTTGACCATTCCAACCACTCTCCTCACATCTTCGTTAGCTTATAGGGTTCCTTATCAGCCCATGTAACTTGAGGAATCCTGAAGTGTTTTTCTAAGAAACGGGTATAACATTACATCTTAGGATAATGTGCTACTCCATGCTTACTGTTTTGCAGTGTAGTCCTAGATTTCCTCAAATTCTCTTACTTGCACTGCTTGTACTAATCTTTCATGCTGTACTATTCATAAGCTTTTTCTGATGGTATATAACTGAATAAAAGCCATGCCAGAACAGGGTAACATTTTATACTGTTTCCTGCAGAACCATAGCTAGGGCAAGTCAAAGGAGGCAGCTGCAAGCTGTTAGAGTTTGTATTCCATGAGCCGATTAGCAATGTGGAAGTGGAGTACTTACAATGCACTAATGGCATTCAGAGAGGATTACAATTCAGCATTCCATTCAATCATTTAAGCAGTTACAATTTAAATCATACCTCTCAAGTGTACCTCATTACGAGGAACGTACCTCATTTGGGGTCTTAAAAAGTTCATGTTCCTCGAAGTTCCTCAAAGTTCCACATTGAAAGAGTCCGTCACACATTCAGTGTTAGGAATTTTTTTAAGTGAAATCCATGGTAAATAGAAATTAATCATATTAATTCATTAAAGGATCTTTTTTATAAGTAAAACCAACATATTTTAACCATCCTATGACCTTCCCATTCGAAGTTGTTAGTAACCCATTAGTATGTGTTCCACATTTTGCCCATTTGTTCCACATTATGAAGGCGAGTGTTTCTCATTTTGAAGATGGAAGGTTGAGAGCTATGATTTAAATGGATGTTTTTTTCTCTGTCTTTAACTTAGAAACGCATATCCTGTATTGGGAACCAAAGAAAACCGGGATATCTTATGATAAATTAATGACCCCAAAAAATAGAGGAGGACTGGAATTACCTAATTTTGAAATGTATTATTTAATTGTAAACTCCAATAGAATTTTAAGAATTGCCAATTATGATATAAATAATACTAAATGGACACCACCTTGGGTAGTTTTGAATTATAAATATATTCTAAAGTTAAATATTAATCCTAAAGCAATACTTTTTTGGGTAAGGATACCTTGAAACTATATGGGATTATTGAACACATCAAAACAAACATATTTTCTTTACATAACTTATTTCAATCATTAGATCTGGTTCAACATATGATGGTTTTTCAACCCTTTCATAAGAATCCGAATTTAAAATTGAATAATCAACTAATTGATCTTAAAAAGTTTCCATTAATAGCCAATCTAACTTTGATTGATATATATAAACATCTTGACAGTTCGGCCAACCAAATAAGACAAGAACTTAATTTACCTAAAAAATGATCTAGTTATTCTGAGACAAATTAGAGAACTCACTATAAGTTATTTTAAACATTTTAAACCAGAAGAAGAGGCTGTAAATAGATGCTCTTTGTTGTGGCAAGCTCTCCAACAGGATATTAAATATATCACGACAGCAAATCAATTAGGTAAAGAATTTAAATTTCATGATAAAATTTTGTTATCAAACTATTGAGAAGAGAAAATTTTACTGACAGATAGAAGTAATATGTTAAAAGCAATTGACTTGACCATTAAATCTACTTCTCTTCAAAAATTAATATATACCCAGTTGATGATTTGGAACGATGCATATTATACATGCCTTGCCCTGCATAAATTTAATCCTAAAAATTCCCCAACTTGTCCATATTGTAAAAATCAACCAGCTGATCTTCTTCATATGTACTGGAGTTGTAAATGTATTTTCAAACTTTGGAATTCCCTTAAGATTCAACTTCAGAAGGTGGGTTACCAAAATACAACGTTATCATGGAAATTTATGATTCTGCATATTCCCCCGAAAGAGATTCCTAAATTACAAATTATTATATATATTAATATTTTTTTATTAATGAAGCTTTATATAGCTACAAATTGGTTAGACCCATCGAAAACTTCATGGCAAAACTTTAGAGTTCTAGCGACAAAACATATATTGGCTCATAAACTACTGTTAAACCCACATAATAACAATGTTAACAATCCAAAAATTTGGGAACAGATTTTTAATATCATACTAGCATAGTATTTTCAACTTAGAAATAAATAATTATTTATGTGTGTGGGGAGAATTTCGTAATCAAATGTCTATTACTTGCATTTACTCATGTTTTTTTTTTATATATTTAAATGTGTTACATGGAAGCATTATTGTAAATATTGTATATAGAGTGTGGTTATTAGTCATATTAGATAATGTTTTTTGTTTTGTGAATATATGCTATTTTTGTTCTTCATTGTGTATGAAAATATTATAATAATAAAGATTTATTATTGGAAAAAAAAGAAACGCATATCCTGTATGCTTTAGTTCCTTGGTGAACTGCTTATGGTTCCAGTTTAGCTATCTAATGCTCTGGTTTCCTACTCTTTGAACTATAAAAAAGGCATAGCCCAGAAAGGTGCTCATTCTCACAACAATATTTACACTAGCTGCTACTCTCTTCCTGCACTTCAGATATCACATATCAGGATACAATGACCAGATGAAATTATTTCCTCTCTTTTGATTTCCCTAGCCATGGACTGAAAGCAGCTGCTGTATATATAATAATTAGCTATAACTACACAGATGGTTGAACAATAAACAACTTCATATGAATATTTAAAAAATGAAGATACACTCCATGGCACAGAAGGACAAATCCCTGACTAAATCCAGATGACCTGAGTTCACCAAGCATCTCATGTGCTGGAAGATATGGGCAAGGGACGATGAAAGTGAAACACATTCTCTGACTTATTCATCTTTGAGAGTGTGAAATGGTGGCTCTCATCGGTCAAACTGCTTCCATGCAAGTTGTGACTTGCTATTCCAGTACAGTGATGGTATTAATCACAGGCATGCGTCTGTCTGTACACACATACTTAAGGAAGGTACAGAATGCCATGCAGGTATGGTAGTCTCCAAGAAATGGGATATGAACTAACCACAAAATTCCTGATGGCTGCCTGCACGGTGGCTTCCGAGGAAGGAAGGCAGACTGTTAGCAGACAACATTGAAGAAATAAGATATTAATTAAACCAGAATAAGAAAAATCTGTAATACTGCATGCCTAATGTCTTCTAACCCCTGAGCAAAAAATACTGTTTACAGAAGAAAATAATTTCTGTATAGACTAATTACATAGAAAGACAGATTTTTATAACTTTTTGATCTGCATCGAAAGCAAACACAGGCAACACTCATCTAATACTAAATATCATTGTAACAGCTAACCAGATATCTGAGATTACTCTCTGTTTTGTGTGTCCTTCCATGAAAGATTAGCTACCTATTCCCCAAGAAGAACCTGCTTTGCTAACTTTACATAAGAAATAGTGTACATAAAGGTTTAATCCTTTTTATGCTTATAAAATTATTTTTACAGATGATCTAGGAGGATTTTTCTTTTAACTCCCACTTAGTTCGAATAAGTGAAGCATAATAAAGTAGCACATAATCTGAAAAATATTCACAGTAATTCATAATGACCATGACAAAGTTCTTTAACAACAGTCTGTAGAAAATGAAGTTGTCACACCCATCTGATTAATTTTCCTGAAACTAAAATCAAATCTGTTACTAAAAATTCTTCTCCATATAGATGCCTTGAAAATAATTATGTATTAGGGAACCTGTCACAATTTGCCTGTTTATGTAGCTTGGAATCCAAATATCAGCTGAAAACCCACATTTGCATTCTCCAGTGATGGTGTTTTTCATGTAACATTAAACACTTCAAGAGATTAACAGAGGTCATGTCAAGGAAGATAAGCAGATCACAAGAAATATAATACTAATACAAGAATAGCTTTTTGTTAATTATAGTCAAAGTGCTCAGGAATATTACTTTTTATCACAACCGTACTTGGTTTTCAACAAGCAGCTTTATATTTTATAGGATCCTAGGGTCATATTTGTACACTATGCCTTCAGTTTGGGAAACCACTGCAATTTCCTCTACTAGCTCCCTCTACCTACAAGAGCCCAAGGTGCTGCACCAGATGTGGATTTACTGATCCCTTTGCACTCAGCCAGGTTTCTTTTGAATTGAGTTAGGAAGTTACTTTATTTGCTATAGAGAGAGAGCTTACTACATAGCTAGGATGATTCTTTGGGAGAGATATTATGCCAACATGTTCTGCTAATATCACAATATTGATGTAGATCCCTAGAGTATCTGTCTAGTTGGTGCTGTTCATTTTGTGGATATGCAAAAGGTCCATCACAGCATCCAAGGAAGCCTTATATGCCAGGCAAAAATACCTATTAGCAGTCTGTTGGAAACAAATTATAGAGATAGAGCTTTGAAGCAATATGCATAGGACATTAAGTTTACACCCTGCATTATTTTTGTGAGGAACCTCTGTGGATGTTCCAGTTGTTAGCCCTCCAACATGAAATGAATTGCTTTCTTAATTTTACCCTAGAATATCCATGTCTCCGAGACCCGTGTTGCATGGCAGAGATGCTTTATTCTCAGTAATCCACATTCATTGTAATGTGCCCTGTTACAATCATAATAAAAAAAAAACAAGCTGTTAGATAACTGTCTAGGTAGCATCATCACTGGGAAAAAATGCATGTTAGTTGTAAGAATATGCTCAAAATGGCAACTATTCCAAATTACTAAATCTTACAGCCAGCTTGGACTACCATTCTAAAGACTGACACAAACTGAAAGAAAAAGCACAGCTGTTGGATAGTTGCTCTCCTTTCACATGATTTTGTAATCATCCGAGCAGAGTTGGTTTTCAGGCTTCATGCAAAATTCTGCTAGCTCACTAGAAGGGCCGTTATGTGAGACATAATACAAACACAGCAGTCACTTCAGTCTACATTCTCTCATTTAACAGAATATTGGCACAAAGGGACTTTGCAGAATTCATTAGGAACTGTTCTGAGGCCAACAAAATCTACAACCTTGGAATATTTATAGCTCAGTAGGAAGCATATAAAAGCACTGTGAGCAGTATATACACTGTGCATTCAAGATGTACAAACATGGATAGCAAAAAATAAAATGTATTTTCATTGTACAAAGAGCTCAGAGAATGCTAATGTCAAATAATACATTACTGCATAAGCTGCCTCAGAAATCCACAAGCTGAAAGTAAGAATACCATGCAAACCAACCCATGACTTGTATGGCTAAAAAGTTAACAAAACTTCCAATATATTTAGGTAGTTTTCTATGACAACAAATTTCACTGGAGAGTAAAATGCCAAAGAATAGAAAAGCAAATTAAAATAATCATATCAATATCAGGTGATATATGCAAATGACCACTCCAGACCTGTCCAGACTTGAGACCTTCTACCACAAAATCAACAAATTCATTACAAACTTATCATACAAATTCTACCACTGTACTGCCCTACACCAACTAAAATGGCTATAATTATTGAACCTCTTAGCCCTAAACCAGCGTACAACTGCTCATACTGTCGTAAACCAAACACAAAAATGCCCAGCCCTCCAAATTCGTATCCAACCCTACTCAAACAATAGAACACTTAGATCTACTGACAAATTCCTGCTAAAGTTCACTAAATCTAATAACAGCTTTGGAGATTCTCTTTACTCTAACATTTTTTCCAAAGCCTGGAACTCCATCCCCCAACACATCCTTAATACTCCCAGCACAACCAAGTTTAAACATCTTCTCAAAGCACACCTAACTAGTAACTGGCTCTGCTCATGCACTTCCCCTGGCTGACTGAAGTGGACATCCCTTTTATTTATCTCTTTTTTATTAACCCTGTCACTTACCTGCTGTTCTAATCTCCTCTCTCTTTCTTCTCTTCCACTTTATCTATTTTCCCACCCTTTCTCCATCCCCCACCTTTCCACTATCTCTTCACCTTTCACCCCTTATCCTTTCTAATCTTCTCTCTTTATACCATCAGCTATATACAACTGGCAGTGTTCAGTTAAACTCTGCCTGCACTGATACATAAAGTTGCTTCTCTTATATTATGTTAGTTAGTCACATGATTTCTTATATTATGTTAGTTAGTCACATGATTCTGTACACTTTTACTAGGAATCAAGGCCCCTGCTGTTGTATTCAAAATATATTAGACGTATTTATGAATTATCTATGCTAGTCATACTGCTGCTGTCACTTCTCTCCATGGGCACATGACCCACCCGTTCAAATTATTGTCAGTTGTAAAATCCATATGATGCACTTGCTGTACTCTAACATTTTGATTTATGTCCTTCGACAACATTTATTGTAGTGTATCTCATACTTGTAATTGGAGCTTTCCTCCCCGGGCCTGCATTGAAAACATCTACTAGCTCAGTCGGTCCTCCGCGGTGAACAAATGTTAAATGAATCATTTATTTATTTTTATTTATTTTACATTTGTTTACCAGGAAAGTCCAACTGGGCATGGATCCCATTTTCAGTACGAGGCCCAGGGAGAAAAGCTCCACAAAGATTAGTACAGTTGATGTGTATATAAATACAATACACATGTTAATAAAGTACAGTACAGAGTCAAAAGTTAGTAAAGTACAGTTTCAAGGGCAAGAAAGGAGCAAAAAGTAAATATACTATAAAGAGCACAGTGTGTTACAATAAACAATACAGCTGAAAGAATATTTTGTTCAGTCAATTAGTTACATTCATCAGTGGCTAGTACAGTAAACACACATTGATTAAGAGTATAGAAAGGAGTTATTGCAAGCTTTCATAGATGTTTAAGCTATGATATGATTGAATTAAATGAAATTAAATAAAATAACTAACTAACTAAATAAATAAAAACATATTGTTACACCCAGATAAACAATTCATAAGTATGTTGCATGTGTTCTCATCACTGGCTATGATTTGAGTGTACAGCATACAAAGAGTAGTTTTGTATAACTGGGGTCAGAAACAATAAGGGGGCACAGTATTAAATTACATTCAGGATTGCATTAACATGTGATCTTATTCAAAATGCTTTAGAAAAAAAAATGGAGCATAAGGAATCTTACAAAATCTTAGGACCAACTAAAATCCTTATTCACACATGGTTCCATATTCCCTTTAGTCTACAACTCTTGTCTAGCCATTGAAAAAGAGATAAAGCTGTGATTTTGCTCTAGTCAACATACATCTATTAAAACAACAAATTATGTTAGTAGGCCCATAGGTCACACTACCAAGCCTGTAGCCTACTGGTATTTAAGAAGCCAGAGTGGTAACATATCAGGCAATTCTTACCATCCATGTCCATGCCTAGTTTGCTTTTCAAGTTCATTAGTGATCGCCCTTCATTATTTTTTGGGAAGTATATTCCAAGGCTGCTGCAGCCTATATTATCTGTCTTGTTTGGGAAGTGTCAATAGAACATTAAAGCATTCCATTTTGGTTTTCTTGCCTGTCAAGAAGTTAGTTCATCCATTTTTTCCAAAGACATAATAGGTCCTTTGAGGCTAATCCTGCCCTCTTTCCTACAAAGGTACTCGCACTAGCGGTGCATGGCTCTCAGAAAAGTATTGTACCAGCATTTCGGCTCACATTTCACAAACTGTTGGTTCCTTTGATGTTTTTCTGAAGAAAAGATTATGACAATCTCTGCTTAATCTTTATCGCAGTCAAGGGCATGATTTAGAATCTTGTCTTCTTTGTAAGAATTGTGTCATCTGGACCAGACTAGCCACCAGGGGATGAGTTAGTGAAATCCCAGGATACCAGCCATGATTGTAGACTGTGTAAAGAATGTTACACATTCCTTTTAATGTCTACACACACATATATATAAACATGTACACACACACACACACACACACACACACACACACACACACACACACACACACACAAACACTGCTGCATAAATCTCCTATACATGACCCTCAGTGAATGATTCATCTTTATTAACTAATCTGTAATGACTTGGTTCTAAAAATGAATCAGCAAATAACCTATTTGTATAGTCATTACTTTTTGCTAATAATGAACATAATGTTCTGTTTGAGTAGCACAAGAAATGTGTATTTATTCACTCTCAATGCACTTAATTAAGTTCATTTGACGTGGGGTTGGTATAGGCTGTTAAAATGCTCACCTTGCTGTTAAACTGTGTGTAAAATTAACCACTATCAGAATATAACTCGGCATGTTTTATGGAAAATCCTGTCAGTATAGAAAGTGACAGACTACTGTTACCCAGTGTCTGTAATTAAACTATGCAGGCTGTCTCTGTGTTCTTGGTATTCTTGATATTAAGTTCTAGCTGCTTAAAGTGTACATTATCTTTTGTTACCACTTCAGTTTGTGATTTTCAGGGACAGAATAGGGGAAGTCTTCCAGACTTCGGAACTTCAGGAAGCATTTGTACTATTTATGGATAGTGTTGACCACTTGAATTCATGAAATGATGACATTTGATACAATCTTAGATTAGCAACTGGTTGGTATGTAACTGGAAAGAGAATCAGCATTCCCAAATCCAAGGTCTTGGTACTGTCATGGGAAAGAACAGACTCCTTTCTTCATGTGATTAGAGTATTTATCCTACATGGAGGAGTTTAAGTAATTGATGGCCTTATTTATCATCCAAATGACAATTTAAATGAAGTAGCAGCTTCGTTTTTGGGATCATTGAAGCACTGTGTAGTAGATGAACATGAGCTGAGTTCTCCAGAAATGCCTTGGGGATCCCAGTCAGTAATTGCCCTCATCTACTGTTGTAAGTCATTGGCAGTTACTACAAGAATGAAACAGCAGGTACAAGTGGATGTAACAAGGTTTCTTCATAGGGTCACTCATAACTGAAGATCATGGAAAGCTTGGTGATTTGGGAAAGCCCTGTATGTCAAAAAAGCATCACCACACACACACACACACACACACACACACACACACACACACACACACACACACACACACACACACACACACACACTAACAACTACAATAAATTTAGAGTCACCGATCTACATGTTGCATGTCTTTCAGCTGTGGATCGAGGACTGAAGCATCCAGTGAATAAACATACAAACACGGGGGTCGGGGGGGGGGGCTGTATTGCACAGACTCCACACGGAAGTCATATCAGCCAAAAACCAAAGCAAAGAATCTCTCTTGTGAGGTACCAGTGTCAATACCCCTTCTGATAAACACAGGGAATCTTTCCCAAATCTATTCATACAGATCAAGGGCATAGCAATGGGAGCAAGTTGTGCACCCATTTATGCCAACTTGGTCCTGTAAGCTTGGGAGAAGAAATTTCTTTTCACTTCCAAATTTAAGGAAGGGTGGAACATCTATTTGCATTACCTTGATGATATAGTTATTCTTTGGAAAAGGCCATCTGAGGACTCAGAGGAGTTTGGGGATTACTTAAATAGTGTTTGTTCATATTTTAAATTCACAACTTTTTATTCGAATGTCAGCAGTGATTACTTAGATATTACTTTGTATAAAGATACTGCTAATAGTACTTTTGCCTCAAAGATTTCAGGAAGAATACACTTGCTAACAGCTATATGGATTATCAAACAATCATCCCCACTTTACCAGAAGGAACATATATAAAGGACAGCTGGTTTGAGCTGCAAGGATGTGGTTCAATCATAACTAATTTTAGAACTGAATTGGGAAAAAAATTCCAGATGTTCCTTGAGCAGGGATACCCACAGGACCTGTTGAGTAAAATAGGTGAAGAAGTTCTTAATGGCTGGGGATCTAGGTTTAAACCATTATTAGGGGATGACACGTATGAGTTCCAGAATGGAAAGGAACAAGAGCAGCAACATTTTCATAATAGTATGGTAGTCCCGTTTGGTTTTGGTTCCAAGGAGATTGACGACATAATTTCAAAAAATTGGACCATTTTCAAGCAACGGTAACCCTGAGACTTTGGAAGATTTAGAGAATGGACCTAATTTTGTTTTTAAAACTGGTAGAAATTTAAATTTTTTATTTTTAACATGTTAGGAATCCTCCTACTTCAATTTTAAAGGGACTGTTTGTTGTGGAACATGTAAATAATGTCTCTATATTTTAGATGGGACTATAGTTTCCCTACATAATACCTGCTTTGCACTAGATTTGGAAAAAGGAAATTGTGGTACAAGCGGGATTATTTATATCGCTATTTGTAACACGTGGATTTTTTTATGTGGGGAAGACAGAAAGACAACTGAGGAAACAAAATATGAACATTTGTACACAATTTTGAAATTGAACTCCAACAATGCACTGTTTACGCACACTTTGGTTTGTACAGGGTTTACAAGCTTTAATTTCAGTATTTTGGATATCATTCCAAAGAACCCAAAGGGAGGGTGGTGGGAGTTAGATATTGAAAGATGGGAACTAAAGTGGCAATTAAAACTAAACTCCACAACACCCCCAGGTTTAATTGACAACCTGTCCAGTCTTCCAGTTTTAAAGACAAGGGCTCAAAATTTATAGAACATGACTGAGCATTGCATGTCTATCTCATTTATAAGGAATAACTTTTTAGAAGGGTTATTTTTATAAGATAGCTATTTTTTATTTCTTATTGGCAATTTCTGAAGAATTATCCATGATTCTTTATTATCAGGACTTAGATTTAAAAGCTTGGATATTTTTTAGGTGTGTTTTTTCTAATTAACTCATATTATTTAATTGGATTTTGTCATATGATTTACATTAGCAGCAAAGTATTTAAGCATGATAATTGTGCTTTTTATTTAGTTCTGAAGAAGTAACAGTAGTGTCTGGGATGAAAGTGCTTGACTGTTTTCTAATAAAAGCTTTTTGGATTCAAAAATGCAGATTCTGGTGGTTTAATATAAAAGGAAGTGTGTACCTAGGTGTCTTATTTTGATGCTGCAAGTTTATTTTTAAGACACCCTTCATGTTGTGTTTTGTTTCAACCCTTAAATTTTGCATACAAATAACCCAGAGATGGGACAAACAAGGACATGTTGGGACATTTACATGTTCCCAAATCCATGAAGGACAAGTGTGTTAAGCTGGATTTGAATTTTTATCTACCAATCAATACATCCAAATTACATCTGATAGAGTGACAGAAGTACATTGATTTATGTGACCTGGAAGATAGTTCCACAGTAAGGTATTTACTGTAATACAACCTTCCCCATGCTATATGTTCTATTTATTTTGCAAAAAAAGACTGAGGTCCCTTGAGCAAATGCTTATGATACCTTACAGAATAGAGTCTATTGAAGTTTTGTGCACAAGGCAGAGGTTGCCTCTCAGCACCTCATGACACTGAGGAGCATACCTCTCAACCTCTTACAGCAAGAAATCTGGACAAAGCCATAAATAATGGGGGGACAAAGGCCCAAAAATAGGGACAGTTTTTAAATTTTGCTCTTAAAAACTTAGAAAGCAGATAGAACAACAGGCTTTACATCAGCATGAACTTTCTGAAGGGTATGAAGTCTGAAACTCAAATATGTGTCATCATTTTTGGACTTAAATCTTAAATGATTTGCTAGAAAACCACAATTTAATGGAAAACAGACTAAAAATAAGAGGTAAAAATCTGGACATTCTGTGAAACTCTGTACAGTTGAGAAGAGGGCAAGGATTTGAGATCTTGACTTTTTTTTAGTGACACTTCATTGTGGTCAGTCACGTTTTGAAAACAGTTTGGACATGTACATACCTGAAAGAGATTATACTCAAGGATTGGCCCAATGAGTGCTGAGTACAGTGAAACAATTACAACCCTGGAACTGAATGCAATAGTTTTAGATATAAGCTGTACAATGAAAAAAATATTTCCTTACAATATTGGATGTGTGGTGATCAAAGTATAGTTTATTGTCGGCATATTTTTTCATATCCCTAACTATGGGATCAATTTTCAGGGATGTGTTGTCAGTATAAGACTTACAAGAGATAGTCATGGCTACAATGAGTTGTTATTCATATCTAACTGAATTTTGCGACTGGGTAACAAAACTATTTGACAAAGTAGCAACATAAGATATAGTGTACGTGGACTTCATCCACAAAGGCAGCTACCAGGACACTAACAGGAGGATTTTGGTGTAGAAACAAGACTGAGAAATTAGACTATTAGTCAACTTAATCTACACAAGAGAGCGCTGTGATGAGGAAAGTTGCCCTGTGTCCAATACTCTTCAGTGTGTTTGCTTCAGATATCTCTGACAGAATAGACAAAAAGATCAGTCATTTTGATAATGATACAAAACATAAGAGCAGTGTGTGTGGGGGGGGCAATAGTGTGAGAAATGATTTGCAGAAGCCGGCCAAGTGAAGGCAGTTGTTATTCTGTACAGACAGACTCGATGCACTCATGCCATAGTAATCCTAAGGTGAAGTGTTGGTTGTAGAAGTAGCAATAATGACAAAATAGCAGGAAACATCTTTGTGTTTAGAACACCCTGGAGTAGACCACAAAAACAAGTGTGTGAAGCCAGTAGCAGCAATTAAGACAATGGGGCTAGACTCCAGAAGCAAAATGTACTGGCCTCAGTAATTAGGTAACATTCCGATTACCAACACAATTTTGGAGACAATACGAGGACAGCAACATTCAGCTTGATAAAATTAATCCAGAAAATAGCCACTAGAAAGTTACTTTTGATGTAAACTTAAAATATGATCACAAACTGAAGAAGACACAACTCATCTCAGCACAGAGCAAGCGGTATAAGGAGAGAAATTATATGGTGGGAAAAGACACACCAGGATGAAGATGTAAAAGGGCCATTCTGAATTGACAACACATAGTGGCAGAGGAAGTATTTGTCTACCCCATTATGAAACCATCATGCCTTGACTCAAGAAAATATTGTACAACATAGTAGATGTTCTTAAAAGTTTGATATTAATATTTTTAATAATGATACATTTTATCTTACTACATTTGGTAACACAGTTCATGCTTTCTTGTTGTGTGAATATATTTATAAGCTTTCTGTACTGCCTTTCTTCTGCTGTGATGCTTCATCTAAAATAAGGTCTGATGACTTCTAAATGAAAAATTCATCACAGGACTTTGTCAGTGTGCTTCAGTCATGGCTGAAAAGGGTCCATGGACCAACCCACCAACCTTGTTATCAAAGATTAAAATAAATAAATAAATAAATAAAAATAAGAAGAGAGAGAGAGAGAGAGAGAGAAAAAGACCAGAGAGCAAGGACTGTATTTTCATGGGATCTCTTCTACAGAGGTTCTTCTTCTTCACTGAGAGGTTTGTGGGCACATTGAATATGCTAATGAAAGATCAAATCTGCATACATTTTTGAGAGTTGTATGATACATGGAGAAAGAGTAAGGAGAAGGGTGGGATAAGAGATGAGGTAGAATGAAAAATAAATTTAATAAGTAGTTTAAAAAGGCTTATTTTCTCATTCCACCATCAAAAAAATATAATTCAGCTTAAAAATGTAATAGTGATTAGGGCTTATTGTATTGCAATCTTCTCATTTCTCAGTATACTCAATAGTTAAATGTTAGATTATCATTTTACTTTACAGCAGATGCATCACAGAGATCTCTTCCCTTAGTGTACTATGAATTTTTATTTTCTTCATTGCAGTCTTTTCCATAGCAGATACATGCTGAATTCTGCTTCACGCTGGCTGTTTTCTGACATCTTGCAGCACTGTGTTTGTTTGCACAGTACCTAACTAACAATTAGTCATGGTGCCTCAGCTTGTAGTAGACACACACATAGCTTTGAGTGATTAGTCAACATTCAAAATGAAGCGTGCTGTTTCTAACTACTTATCAGGTACATGATTTAACTACACAGAAGTAACTAACTACTTATCAGGTACATGATTTAACTACACAGACGTAACTCAGCATTCACTTGCTACCTAGCAGTGCCTCTGGTGAGCAATTTTTTTTAAGTTGCTTGATCTGCCAAGATAACAGCTACCTGATTACTCACTTGTTAACTATTATTAGGATGTTTGAAATATTGTGCTCAGCTATTCAAACAAAACACTCACAGCTGGTAAAATGTACATAATACATTAATCTGTTTCTGTAACAAGTTCACAATTAAATTGTACACAAAGGCAAAAAATAAGAGGACAAAGCAGAGCAGTTGTTAATACCAACAACTGTGAAAAATATATGTTTTGTTTCATTGTTAGAGTGCTGACAGCTTATTTCTGCTGCTAGGTTCAGCAGGCCAATGAAATGGAATATCGTTTTATTCAATTACCATCGCTTTGATTTTTCATTTGAAGACAAAATGTGACCAAACTTTTTATCTGCAAAACATCTGGCAAGTTATTCCTTCATTGTTTAAAGCAAATTATACAACGACCCCCCCACCCCCACCATTAATATTCCAAAACGTGCATGTTGATTGGTCAATGTGCATGTTGTAAATCAGAGTTATAGTAATGGAAAAAGGTCTGGTCGCCTGGACTTTTTCTATTAGTATAACTCTTTTTTTACACCAACAGAAAACGCAAGATCTCCGTTGCTTTTTACACACTGTCTCGCTATGTTAAATGAGTTTAACATAGCAAGGCAGCTTTAAAAAAAGTAATGGAGATCTTCCTTTCTCCGTTGCTTTTTTTTAAAGGTGTCTTACTATGTTAAATGGGTTTAACATAACGAAACAGCTTTAAAAAAGGCAACGGAGATTCTCTGTTGCTTTTTTTAAAAGCTGTCTCGCTATGTTAAACTATTTTAACATAGCAAGACACTTTGTAAAAAGCAACGGAGATGTTGCTTTCTCCGTTACTTTTTTCAAAACTGTCTTGCTATGTTAAATAGGTTTAACATAGCGAGACAGTTTGTAAAAAGCAACGGAGATCTTGCTTTCTCCATTGCTTCTGCCCACAGCTCTGATGTACTGCGTAAGCATACACATGTGCAGTACATCAGAACCGCCGCAGAATACCAAACAGCTGCGGAAGGGCAGCAATGAGACATTATACAATGCCATTATTTAAGAAAAGTAATTATTTTTTTTCTTAAATAATGTCATTGTATAATAGCAATAACCCACTTCTGGGTGTGGGTAATGCTGGATTTACCCACGGTTGTCTTTGTTTGGCCACTCAGGCTTCGCCCTCATGACCAAACCACACCAACCGTGGGTAAATCCAGCATTACCCACACCCAGGCGTAGGTTATTGCTATATTAGCACACCTTTTAATGGAACCATACATCTTTAGAATCCCAAGTGCCTGGTAAAACCTCTAATGTTTTATCAGTTTTGCTGTTATGTACAGATTCATATTGTGCATTTTTATCACACTCCTACAGGAAATCAAATGGTCAAAAAAATGGAAGAATTTGTGACCCATGCATAACAGTTCAAACTAGCTATGAAAGGTATACACTGTTAGGCAGAGGAGGGGCTTTGACAATTAAGCAGTCAATGAGTGCAGACTGATTCAGTTCGCTATAGAAAATTTCTCAACATTGTCCAGTGGGTGGGAGGGAGGCTACAGGAGGCAGAGGTGTGCTGATCAGACAGGATCTGCTTGATAACCAGGAGAGGAAATGCAAGCACATTCTGAAATAATTGTACAGGCATACCTATTGATTTATTTTCAGGTTTGGAGTATGCATAGGGGAGAATGTATGATCACTTAGATGAATTAACTCCGTAATTAGATGTACTATAAAAGGAAGAGATGAAGACATTTCTAGCACAGAAACAGAGGTCATGTTCTACAAATGGGAATATCTGACTGGGAGAAATAAATATTTTAAAGAAAACCACCTTATTGTTTGAGAAAGATGAGTAGACAGACAAAGTAATTTTGTTATGGTCTTACAGACTACTATAGGCCCATGTCCTGAAGAAGTTAGAAAGAATATATAAAGGAAAGGTATGTTAATTTATTTGGAATATACCCAGAGACAAGAAAATGATGCTTGGAATAAGGACAGCCTTGTAGCAAAGAATGTCATTGCAACCTTTGTAATGCTGAGGGAAAGAAAACTTAACAGCCTCAGCATGACATGTGAGAGCATGTCCCTTGATTTTACTCACTGATGCACAGTACATTTAACAAAGCAGCAATAAGCATGTCCTTCCATGACATACTCATTAATGTTAGAAACACGTATAATGAAAACAGAGATTAGTCTTGGCTTAATACAACCGACTTTCTGGCATCCAAAAGAAATGATACAAAGAAAATTCCTCTGATCCCTGTACTTGAAAACACAGTGCTCAAAGCATATGAGATACAACCAGTTACAGACCAAGTCTTTTAGGAAAATCACTGTATTAAAATGTTTCTTGAACACAATGTCTGTTAGCAGGAAAGTGTGTCAGAGGTGTTATCAGCCTTGGCCTATAATTAGCATTTGGAGTTCCACAGCAGATAAACATTATGAGGCCAGAATCACAACTGGAGCATACTTACAGCCAGAAAGCCAGAAAATAAGCACATTTTTTTTTCTGTCAAGCATATTGTAGAACAATGTATGGCACAGAAAAAATAAGGGCATAATGCAGCTATCTGAAAAGCAAGTCATTAGGTGGAGATAGTAATGTGTGCAGGGCAGACCTAAGGGGCACCTGTACAAATATGATTTGTGAACATGCTTTGTAGTGGCCAATAGTAGCTGTGGAGCTGCAGAACGCAGCCGTGTACAATTCAGGTATTGCACAGTAAATAGTAACAATGGAACCACACAGCAGTACATGTAATTATATATGATATGCTTAGTAGTACCAATATGGAACCATATAACATAACAGTTTATGAAATATGTGACATATTAAGTAGTAACAATAGAACCAAAGACTGCAGCATTCGCCAGGTCTTGTGTGACCAGTACAGAAGAAAACATCTGTGGCAACAACATGCTGCATAATACAGTTACAGGAAAACTCATCAGTCAAAAATTCTGTCCATCTGCATGTGCTAGCATACATGAATGCACCACCATCCATCTGGGTATACCATCCAGAGCAGAGCAACAAAAATGCCATGGAACACATAATGCAGATGTGAACACATGGCAATTACAAGTACTGTGCCATGTGTAGATGTAATACAGCATTTCACAGACAAATCACAGAATCTACTTGCTAAGCAAGATAAAGAAATGAATCAGTTTCGTGTGGCATATATGCATTGCATCAGACTTGTTTAATACTTCTGATAAATTTAGCCCATGTAGCTGTGAACATGATGACAATGCTTCCATTGAAGAGTGCCATAAAAAACATTGTGAATATAATGACAATGTTTCCATCCAGGAGTGCCATCAAAAGCATTAGCAAGCAGCACACAAGTTTCTGCTAATGTTGACTGCAGTATTCCAAGCAGCGACATGTGCTTAGCAGAAAAAGAAGAAGCCTGGTTTACAGGTTTGTATTTTATAAATGAGGTTTGTGACAGACCAATTTGTCCAGGGACATCTTCAATGTGGGGTAAATTAATAGAGTAGTAGGAATTAGTAGGGTAAGGGGAGGATAGGGTTAAATAGGAATGAGGGTGATTAGAATGAAATGAGGTAAAGGTAGGGTGGGGCTTAAAGGGTTTTAGGCAAGTGTAACTGGAGTAGGAATCACATTTTTGGCGTGATCTTGCTACTGCAAGGATTACGTCCATGACGACCTGAAGGTACTGTGGTGCACATAGGCCTTGGATTAGTTTTGGTTTGGAGGTGGTTGAATTTATATATGTATGTATATAAATACATATATAAATTTAATCATAGGGGGAGTGTTTTGGCCATGGTTAGCATTGTGGGAGGTGGCTGCATCTTGGGACATGGTTTGTGATTGCCCAGTTTGTGGTTAGTTAGATACAGTTCAGAAAGCTCATTACAAAATGTAATTCCAAGAATGCACTATTTAGGTACACGTTACAATGTTAGGGGGTCAACTTTAATTTCTTTTTGTGTTAGAAATGTTACCCAGAGACATTAGAGTGGGTCCTTGGGAAACAAAATTGGAGTTTAGGGAAACTTACTGGCAAATAGTCCTGGAGGATAATAAACATCCAGGTCTTGACCATATTTCCTTGCTTCCTTTATTAAAGTTAAGATCTGCTAAATTATAATTTGTTATTGGCAGACTGGTATTCTATTATCTTTTTAAAAGATACATATTTATTTCATTACACTGTATTTTATAATGCCTTTTTGGATGTATATGTATTTTTAAACTGTTTCATATTGAGTAATATTTATTGTTGTTGTGTATGTCTTTTTAAATTTTTAATTAGGACTTCATTGATTCCAAGGTGGGTCTTTATTTAAATGTGGGTTTTTGCCCTGTATTTTATTCTGATGAATTCTGGGAGGTTCATGGATGAAAACGCATATAATTCTCTGTGAGCGTGTTGTAATCCATGGTGCCAGTAAGGAGTGGAAGTTTTTCTGGTGTCCTTACTTTGGTTCAGTGTTTTTGGATGCTAGTTTTTATTTCCTTGTGTTTTTGGATACAGCTCAGGTTTCTTAACCATTACAGAGCTGCTAAGTTGTTAGGAACATTTAGAGAGGCTGTTTAAAATGGTTGGTTGCACCACATAAATTCATTGTTCCTAATGGGCTCTCATTAAAGGAGGTCTTTAACTACTGCCATCACTTAGTAGATTATAGCGGGTTAGTGCCATGAGAGAAGCAGCTATTACTGTAGCCTTGACGGGGATCGCTGCAACTGCTTAGAGTGTTGTTTTATTTCCTAGGGGAGCTGCCTGCCACTTGAATGCATCACTGCTACTCGGTGTTGGGTTCTTATGGTGCAAATTACCCCCCGCTGGCTGTTCCCGTTTGTCACTGTCATGGCGTGGATTTGGCTTCTCTCGCTCTTCCTTGATAATAATAAAAAAAAAAAACAAAGAAATTTAAAAGAAAGTGGAGGAAAGGAAGTAGCTAAGGCGTAGTTGCAGGATAAACAATAGACTAGCCTTCTGACGAGACATTTTCGTGGGCTAAGAGGTAATTCACGTATTGGCTGCTCATTGCGTATGTGCGTTGTAGTGGTAACATCTGTGGGGAGCAGGGTAGTTCAAGGGTATATCCCTCAGCCATCCGAAATTTTGATAACAACTTTAGATTTGTCCCTCTTAACCTCTCTTAAATAGATAAACAAAAAAAAAAGATTGTGACTTGTGGAAAAAATTTGAGTTACATTAAAGGGAGACAGGGTTGAAGACTTCTTTTGAGAGTGCATTGATTTGCATTCTGTCCATGTCTCCACTTGGTTACTCAGCCACGCTGTCGGCAGTCAGGATATAACAGTAGAGAATTAGCTTTACATGAAGCACATGGAATGCCTCAAAATCCATGCCTCAAAATCCATTTAGCCTGTGAGATATGCTATGCTTATTGGGTTTGTTTTGGATTATATTTGACTGGTGCTTATTTAGAGAATGGAGAATCATATATATTTTTTTCATTCTCTGTTTTTAAAAGGAAAAAATGAAGAGAGAAGAAAAAGAAAAGGAGAGATGTATATACTCCTGATGCCATTTGATTGGTGGTATTTCTTAAACTTGGTTGTTGTTTTCTTTGTGATGTTGGCTATTTAACAGTTTGATTACTTGTTTGGGAACATTCAGTTTTTGATTCCCGCTACTGCAGATTTTTTGGTTGCACTTACCTTGGTGGGTCCGTTGGTGCAGACAGGCAATAACAAATTATGACAGTGTTCTCATCTTTTGTACAGGTTGGGGCCAGGTGGTCTATTCTCTTCTACTGAGAGATGCTTAATGCTACCAGATTGGTTGAAAACTAAAACTGGAGTGCATTGGTACCTTGAGTGGATATGGGCAAGCTTGTTGGGCTAAACCATGTTGGCTGTGCAGTGGGGGTGGGATTCCACCATGTGAGGGGCTTTGCTAGTTGCAGGGGCCTTTTTGTGGGCTGAAAGTTCTTTTCTCAGCTGACGTGCACTACACTGGGTAGTGTGCTCTCCAACAGTTCAGACTTTCACAGACAGGGGTCTGGGTAATGATTATGAAGTGGATCAGCTGATTATTTCTGGGTGAATGCCGTAGACAAATGGAAACACTTTTGAGTGCAGCACACAGAACAGGCATTTCTTGCAATGTGTTAAATCCCTTCACTATTCTGAGGACTAATATTAGTTCCACAGTTAAAATCAAGATGTACGAGTGGTTAAATTCTAACATGACCTTAATGTTTATCATTACTGCTTCGGTTCAGGATGCCACTTGTGCTAGGTTTGTTCTTCATACCTGTCAAGAGTACCTCATCTGGGGTCCTAAAGGTTTCAGTGTTGGGAATGTTTTAACTGATAGCCATGGTAAATGGAAAAAAATCATATTAATTTATTAAAAGATCTTTTTCATAAGTAAACCAGTATATTTTAACGATACTATGACCTTCCTATTTGAGGTTGTTAAGTAAGGTGTTATTATGTATTCCACATTTTGCTAGTGTTCCTCATTTCGAGAGATGAAAGGTTGAGAGCTATGTTCTCTCCTTCAGTTGAGGAGAGGAGGTGGGCTGGAAGGGTAGCGCTGGCTGTTCACGAGCTGAGAAATACCAGCGAGTAATGTCTGCGTGGCACGTGCAATTGTGGCCTTGGCAAACTTGAGTCTCAATTAGATGCGCTTTGGCTATTGCTTTTGTTGCTGAGTTACAAGGGCAGGCAGGAAGGGCGGCTGTTAAAGGTGGCAGCAGGTTACAGGGTGATGAAAAAGGGAATTTGGTTTACAGATGACTTGTACTGAATCAGACACTTCTATTCTCTAGTGTTTTTGATGCAAACCATGGATTGAGTCACTGGGGGACAGTGACTTGAGTTTGTCTATGTCTTCTTCATAGGAGCATGATGGCAAAGGACACCCCCCTTTTTATTTCACCATCTTTCAGGTTAGGAATTCATGACAATGCTCATCGTACACAATCAGTAGTGAGGGACTTGAGAACTCAGGTTGATAGCAACCTGATTTTGACCACTATGGTGCTTTCCTTTTTTGAAAGCTTTCTACATGGCACACCTCATAAGTGCATCTCATCCAGGGATGGAGAGGTCATAACATCCTTGTATTCTTCTGTTATAAGGCTAATTGAGTACAACACCCCCTTTTGATATGTACCTTGTTAAGCACATGCAGCAGCCAGAGAGACAACAGAGGTTTCTCACCTGGAGAATCCAGGGCCTTGATGGGTACAGGTTGCAGTTATAGCCTTTGTTGTTAAGGAGGGGTCATAGTATTAAGTCTGATGCATACACACAAGGCATCAGCTTAAAGCTAATTTTTGTTCACTTTTTGAAAGGCACAATGTTTAGTTTTTCTTTTGCAGATTGCGAGGTAAGGAAATGGAGCAGGCATTGGTTGGCGACCTGAAGGAAAGGTGTTCAAAAGGTAATTGAGATTGTTTCAATGCATGTCTCAGTTGTTCGGGTGGTGCACAGAGGTTACAGATGTGGGGGAACAGAATGAATGATTGTCAGTGCCCTGATGAAAATGTAATTGAAATGTAATGGATTTTGCTTGCAGGGATGTTGTGCTTGTTGGAATGGTGCACAATGAGGTTGTAGGTAATCGGTGTTTGCGGGTCATTATGGCACATCCAATTTGGAGGTGGTGTAGGGGTAAGTTAAGGTCTAGGTAGGTGGGGACATGGTACTGCTGGGCTGGGGATTGTTTGGGGAGTACAGGATTTTCCACAGAGGGGGTGGAGCCCAATGATTGTAGGATCATAGACGGCAAAAAGGTTAATGGTTCTAGGGCCTTGGTGAGCTAGCCAAGCTCAGTTGTTTCCATGTGCTGTGCTAATTGTCTTTCAGGAAGGGCATGGGTGGGACCTCTGGATTGACTTTATAGTAACCATCCTGTTTTCAGTAGATGGCTAAGGAAGTGTTTGATATGATGTGGGTGTTGTTCCAATGTGGTATTTTCAGTGAGATAAACTCTTTCAAACAAGTTTTATTCATGTTGTATATCAGGAAAGGTTTTAGAGTGAGTAGCGCATGTAACATTTGATTTCTGACTTGGAGTGGTAGGTGTGCAGTACAGGCATGACATTTATGGGTGGATAAGGTTTTTGTTGGAGCATTACAGGTGTCCGGGTATTTTGAGGACATGGATGGAATCAAATATTTTGTTGATAAGCAGAAGCCAGCAGGTTTATGCCAGGCATGGTTTGGGATTCTTTGCAGATGTATGACAATTTTACTTACCAGATATGAAGGTGCCAAAGGGAAGCTAAGGCCAAGCCACTGATTAAGGATGTTCACAGCTGTGTGGGTCGCTGACATTGCATGTCAGCTAGTTTAATTATGTTGCTGGGGTAAGGGTTAATAAGTTGGTTCTGGTAACTATTGTGTTGTATCTAAGAAATTTAAGGGGAAGGCACTCACGGCAGATGGCTAGGGGTGGTCATGAGGATTTACCTTTGTTTATGAATGCTGAGGGAGGTGTTGAGTTTGGGGGCCTAATTTGGGGGGGTGGGTTTGTGACCTGTGGTATGACAGGATGGAAGGATAACAGGGATGCTGACTATTAAGCCTTTTACTCTGGAATAGGTTTGGGGGAGTTTTGGGGATTTAGGGTTCATATGACAACTGTATGGGTCATGCAAAACGAGGTATGTCAGGTTGCATTAGGTTTAAAGCATGGTGCAGGAGTTGGGGCTCCTGTTATAAGTAAAGCATATGGTAGGGCATTTGCTGATTTGGTTTTACATATTTTACAGTTGGTTATTGGCTGGAGTTTAGAGAGAAAGTGTTATTTGACAAGAGTGGGAGCAAGGTAAGGCTGTTCAGTGGTAAAGGAGGATGTTACTGTGAGTACAGCTATTGCATGGTTGGCAGGGCTAACTGTACTAAATTGCAGTTCATTTCTTATTCTTTGGGTGGAAAAATGGAGGCACTTAAGCAAGATAGCAATGCAGTTTGGCGTGCCTTACTCGACAGCTTTAGGTTGGTGTTTTGGTGGCCAGGTTTGGGATTACTGTTTGTGGTGCATTTGGGGTCATACTGATAAATGGCCATGATGGAGGTTAGTGTCTTATTGATTATAATTGATATTTGGTTTGGGCAAGAGTCTGGTGATGGAATTTTGGAAATAGATCGTATGTGGTTATTAGATTCATTGGGCAGTTAGAATGGGGCTGCAATCTGATGTTTGGGGTTTGTATTACTTTTGCATGGTTGCAAGTGAAGAGATCTCATTTGGTTATTATATTTATTGGGCAGTTAAATGAGGTTGCATTGTGGCATGATGGTATGCAATTGACTATACATGGTTTTTAGTGACAGAGGGCTTAGTGTTTGGTTGTCCACTTGGCTGGTAATGCCCTTGGACATTAGGTAAGGATTATTAAGCTCATGTGCAGTGGTTATGAGGTTATGATTTTGTTACTGTAGCACAGGAGAGGGATCAGTGATTTGATTTCAGGTGTTTAGGCAAGTGGGTATTTTCGTTAGTTGGCTGTTAGGGTTTTAGGAGGTGATGACTTGGATCCAACTTGGTTAGGGAGGAGTGGGTACACCGAATGATGTTTGGCCTAATACCTTAATGGTGGCTAGTTTGATGGAAGTTTGGTCAGAGAGAGGGGGGGGGCAGCCTGGTCAGGCTGGTGAGTGGAGAAGAGGGGCAGGCTTGCCCTCTTCTGTTCCCCCTCTGGTGGTGGATGTTCAACTCAATAAGTTGGGAAAGGCAAGTGAGTAGTTGTGCTGCTTGATAAGTAAATAAGCTGCTTATTTGTTTGGTGGTGATTCAATAAATGGTAATTGAAGTGAGTGGTGCGCTGCTTCATAAGTAACTGAGTGGAGGTATGGACTCTGCTTACTGATCAGGATAAGTGGGATTACGCTGTCCTATGTTAATGTTACATGGATGTTATTTTCACTTATATCATGTTTTGGTTGAAATTAATGGATACTGGTTGACAGTTATGTTTATGGAAATTTTAATAAAGGTCATCAAATGTCATTCAGTGTGATGTTGTTATTGAAGGGGACCTAAACAAATGAGGCTAGGGACAGACTGGGTATATATAGAAACACTGGTCAGATTTACAAGAACTCTAGAAGGTATATTATCCTATTCATAGGCTCATAATATCATAGGAAGTTAGTAGGCTATTGGCCCTGAGGCCTTTACCAGCCTAGTGAAGAATTTAGCCATGTTTCAACAAGTCAGCACTCAATGCCAGTTCTCTTTCCTCTTCCTCCTTCTTTTGACATCTGCCTACTCTTGTCCCGACTCTTTCCTAACTCCTTCACTAAACAGTACATTTATCTTGCTTTCCTTCATAAAGACTAAATTAAAGTAATATGGTCAGGATCACTGTTTTGTCCTTTGTCTTGTGTGTGCAATATAGGCACGGTCATAATATATTTGCAAAACAATAACAGGACCCTGGTGTATGGCAGGAAAGAACCCAGTTAGTCATTCTCTGTATCAAGAAGGTCCTTGTGCAAGAAGTCAAGGTTATGCACCATGCAACACTCACCGTCACAGAATACTGATCACAGTAAACTTGTATGTACCATGCAAGCGCACAACCCCCTTCCAATTCTTTAAAACTTGTAGATTAAACTATAGTCAAAAGCAAAAAGCATAAGCAGTTTAGTAGGCCTTACGCAAGTAAGTAGGCAAAATAAGACCCTACTAGGATAACTGTTCAGATAGCTGCACTGAGGTAAGAAGGTTAAAGAACACTCAGTTTATAACTACTCAGTTGCATTTCCCTCATTGGCCCCCTCCTCTTTCAACCAAAGGGTTTAAACAAATTTGAGTTTAACTAGTTACTTAACTCTGTATTATAGGGGGGTAAAGCTCTGAACATGAGCCAAATTATTCAACACTAATTGTGGAATAAGAGCAAAAAGAATGGAGTGAGTAGTTTATGTCAGCTGGCTCATCCTTTTGGGAGGGTGGTCTAACCCTCTGCAGTGACAGCACCTACTGGTGACAAAAGTGCATCGACAGAGAGTGCATGTGGTCTGAGGAAATGTACTTAGCACTTCGACATTTTGGGCATGACACTTCATGGAGAATGTACAGGCAATGTCCATGCCATGGAGGAAGGTATTGCTGGGCCTTGCACCTGCAAGCATACATATCAGCTTCAAGGTGTGTGTGTGTGTGGGGGGGGTGGGGGGGTTGGATAACATTCAACTGAGAATCCCCCATGGCCCTTCATGACCCATTTTTGTCCATTTCAGGAATAAATCAGCTAATTATTTTACCGTACAATTTTATAGCAGGCAGACAGTGGTGGTAAAAAGCACTTATTAAAATAATAAACTGTAACCAGCCTGCCACAGCAAACATGTCTTTGTTACTGTCTTGTCCCCTGTCCTGTGTTGATAGAGCAGGTTGTGGAAGTAGAGACAAAGTATTCCTTACTCTGTGAGTAGGTGTTTACTGCGCTGCATTCATTCTTTTACTTTAGCATGTTTATTTATAAACCACTACAAAGTAAAATAGTTTTGGCTATAAACATGTTGCATGTTGTTTAAAACTTTTTGCATGTTGATAAGACCTTTCTAGTGCTTATTGTTGTTAAGTCACATAAACATTGTTAATGTGAACTCCGTGCAATTAATCTTCACCTCACCATGATAACTGGCTAGCTAGTTATTTGTAATAGTCAGGTATTACAAATCTAGCTATAGGTCAGTTCCTCTGCTAAAGGCCTTAGTGTTTTGAACCATCACATTGTAGCTAAACATGTTTTCCTGATATGCTGTAGTAGCCTTTATCAGTATGCTTTCATTAAACTGCACGACTGCTGCTGCTCCCGCCATGTAACCAATGAAAATAATGGAAAAACAAATTTGTTATGATCCTCCTGATGACAATCTGGCTAAACTTGGTGTTTTGATAAATGGTAAGTATTGTTAACCTATGTAATGTATGATTTTACTGAAATGTGCTGTTAATGTGAAGGCAGTGATATGAGCTCTACCTACATCGTCTATGTAAATGCAGAGTATATTATGTCATTGATCACTGCCTCCACCTTTGCCTTTGACAGCAGATGGCCTCCTTATTGCTAACATTCGGCCTGACCTGTTCTTCCTTATATACTCCTGCCCTCAACTCCCTCTAAATATTTTTTTTTACTGCTTTCTATCTTTTTCCTCTCTCCCCATTTTCTCAAATTCCTTCTCAGAAAACTGTTGAAATCAAGCAGTTAGTACCCCTATTAGGAAACATTAGTTTCTACTGCATTTCAGTGCAAATCACGATAGAAATATTCGTATTTGGCTTATTAAGTTAAAAATGCCAGCCACATCATCATACATCATCCCATACAGCACAGATTTATTACAGCAAGGCTTGAGTCTGGTCATCATACATTGTCCCATACCACACTGATTCATTACATGCTCAGTATTATGTACTCGACTGAGAATACAGTGTGTGGTGTTTCTGTAGTTCTTATCTAAATTTGTGTAGGTCTGGCTGCTCTGTTATCCTCATTATTAACTGCTTTCTTTGTATGGATAAACACAGTGACATAAGGAGCTACAGGTTATTTGAACTGCAGCAATGCAGACATACACTAATATCTAATAAAGCTGTGTATTGTCATGTTTATGAATGCATGAAAAATAACTTTAAATGATTAATTGTTATTACTGAAAATAACTGGTCTGAAAAAAAAAAAACACTTCCAAAAGATGTCTAAAACTGTTAAAGCTATAGCTAAAATATGTTTTATTTTGGCAGATAATGCTATAAGGCCTGCTCTAGGCTGATATTTATATTTCAAGAAACTGCCAAGTCAAGCTGCAGGTATCAATATAAATGAAATTTCAGTGAATTCCTGACATATACTGCTTAGTACACAAACTATGCAATCTCTCTAAAAAATGAAATTGCTAATGCTATCATTTATTAGATTTCAGTGAAGTGTCTGGCTCAACACTCACAAAAATATATGGCAATTTAAATATTATAACTCACAACAAAGAAAAGGAAACATTGTTATTGGCTAAAAACGTACAGCCTTTTAAGTTATGTAATAAACTACACTCAATAACACTACCAGTATACTAAACTCAGACCCAGTGAATATATTTGATCACACTTTTATGAAATTTGCTTTTAACACAATGAAGTATGCCCAGTGGAATGAAGGAAGTATGCCATTTATTATCAGAGAATGGGCAACCTGTACAGCAACACCCTGACTGGATAATGAACATACTCCAGCAGGGTGTTAATGTACAAGGAATACTGGCTGAAACACAAGTCCCCAAGTTCACGGCAGCATATTAAGCTGTTGTGAAGCTCAAACATTTAAAAAGGCAAATGGCCACCATTTTTTACACTTGTTAAACAATGCTTTGCTGTTTAGCAGGCGTAAAATCTAAAAAGACTAAACAGATAAAAAAAACAAGAAAGAAATGTGCTTGTGTGCATGTGTGTGAGAGAAAAACTGACAGTGAGAGAGAAACAGAGACAGCTACATCTTTGGGCTGTAATTAGGCAGTCACTCAGCAGCATACACTTAACAATAAGAAGTGTTAGACTATTAATATCTGCCATTATTTTCTGACAGTAATCATAAATGGTCTACCAGTAAATCAACCAACTGAACAGAGAAACACAATGTTGTAAGATCAGGTACAGTAAATAAATGAGGGAGGGGGTCACAATTGCAGAAACTTGCATTATATGGTTTTTCCTCCCATTCATTAACTTAGAATGAAACATCTCTGGAGTATTCAATAAAACTGCCTGTAACTGGTATGTGTATGTGTGTCATGTGTGTATGTATGCATGCGAGCATGTGTGTGTGTGTGTGTGTGTGTGTGTGTGTGTGTGTGTGTGTGTGTGTGTGTGTGTGTGTGTGTGTGTGTAGATACTAATATTAAATAGGACTTGTATTTTTAGTGCAAAATACTTCCTCCAGCAATAATTACATATCATGCAACAAGTATGAAACTTTTGGAGAAAGAAGTATCTTACATTACAAATATAAAATATAAAAAAATGCAAAATAATTAATCAATAGCCCATTTTCTAAGTGCAATAATGTCATCCAGGGTGTGCATTATTGGGCAAATTAATGTCCTAACAGGTTGGCCTAGAATTAATTCCCCAATTGCCAACTTAACCATTACAATTATTTTATGGCTGGCAACACTGTTTCTTATTTCTTTTTCTAGTTTTCCAGTTTTTAAGCTTTTTGTTTCTGTTTTTTTAGGTTAAATGATTGTGGCACTTTTTTTCTAGCTCCTCTGAGGTTCAATTGTTTATTCACTAGAGGAAAGATTGGCGATCTATCTCAAGTGCCCTGCCTACCTTGACTCGCCTTACACTAACTACTCTCCCCTCCCTTCCCTTTTCCAGCCCTAGCCTTCTTATCAGTGTTACTCTTTCTTTCCCTTTCTTTATTTCCTTCCCCAAAAACTATTTCTACTTCTTTCTCCTTTGTCCAGTACCTTCCTTTAAAGTAGTACACTCACATCACAACTCTACTGTATATGTTGCTTTCCTATCTAGTTTTGCTTCAAGTTCCTCAACTCTTCATAGATACTTACTACACTGATCCATGAGAATCTTTATAAGTCCAGACATGCAGTCCCAAGGAACTATTATCCCTAATATTTTAATTATGATTTACCCTGAGCTCTTTATATTATAGGAATGGATAACCCAGATGTTGTCAGACATTTATATTTCCCCATCCATTACAGATAACGGTGCTAAACTAGGGGTGAATTTCTTTTTCCCATCCATTTGATCAAATTATACATAAATAGAGTGAGAGACGTACTTTGCTTTATGTGGAGAGGAAGGTGAGTCAAGAAAAGTTGTATTATCTGTGAAACATATCCACCCTTCCAGAATGTTCTATTTACATTATAGAGCAGAGTAAGATCTCATAAGATCTCTTGAGCACTTTTGGATTTGCAGATGTGCAGTAAGTTGGAGTAGCTAGGGTCATGCTCTGCATACCACTTGCAAAGCAGAGATCACTCCTCAGTAGCCTCTAAGACATCAAAAAGAGGGACAGGTCCTTGAGAAGATCAGTGTAGATTTTGTGTTTTAGGCCCTTGATCTCCTTGGTAAGGAAACACTGTGGTCATTTAAGTTGTGTCAGATGTTTGGACTAGTACATAGTAAAGGGGGCATTATACTCAATAACTGGCCTATTAAACACAGACTATATTGGGGTGATCATCTCTCTGTATGCAGATGCCATACCTCTATTAATAAGCTATACAATGAAGAAGGACTTCCTTACAATAATGCATATATATGGAGATCAAATGACAGCTCTCTGTCTACTTATGTTCCCAGGAGTCTCACTACTGGATCAACTTTTTGGGTGTCTTAATAATGTTTTAATTACAAGGGGTGTCATGCTTCCCATACAATACTCTTATACAGTTTTTTGGGATTTAATTTTAGGCAATTATTCAGCTTTAGGCCATATAAAGTATATAAGTGAGTATCTCATATCCAAAATTATGTCAGCTCCTGATACAGATGTTAAAGGCCTTCTGATCTACTGCTGTGTATTAGTGACTGTACTGTATGACCTATAACTCACAGATTGTTCATCTTAAACTATCACTTTACAGATCTCTGTGAAATATTGAATGCATAAATGTAATATGATGCATCTGTGGAAGTGTTTTCCACTGGAAACCAAGGAAAAAGCAGTTCTGTACCATGAGGTTATCACATTTAACATATACAAACACTTAACTCTGTGAAGTATCATTCAGTACCTCAAATATTTTGTAACATTTTCTTCTTAGCATTCTGACTTCTTCATCCATCTTTGCTCTGCCTGACCTTGTATATACCTCCTTTTCTTATTTTTACAATATATCACAAGAGGATTTAGGAGCTTTTCTGACCCTTTCTGCCCGCTCCCATTTAATGTTTGCCTTTCTTATCCTCATCATCTTTGATGCACTTTTGCAAACATCTTGGGCTATGCCTTGTCAACATATGTCTGAGAGCTGAAACTGAAAACCCAAAAATTCTGCCTCAAAATCCCAAAATTAAATTTTGATTGCATCATATTATACCTGGGATAGGTAGTTGTTTAACTTGGGTTTGTATTAGGTTGGGTTTGTATTAGCTCACTGAGACCAATCTGTTTGAACACAAGTGGCAACGGGTTTATACGGACACTCGTACTTGCCTGCTTTATTAGCTTTGAGCGCTTTAACTCCATTTTTTTTAATAGAATTTCACCCTGTTTAATGGAAACCATAGGAATTCAATAGTTGCTTGCTTGGGATCGTATTAGGTTTTAAAATAGGTAGTTTTTAACATGGGATTGTATTAGCTCTCGGAGACCAATCTGTTTGAACTCAAGAGGCAACGGGTTTATACGGACACCCATAACTATTCATTTTATTAGCTGTGAACGCCGTAACATTGTTTTGTTTTTATTTTAACAAAACTTGACCCTGTTTAATGGAAACCTTAAGAAAACAGTACTTGATTTGCTTGTGACTGTATTAGGTTTTGAAACACAACTATTTAAGCGCAAGAAGCGCCAAACAATGCTATATACAGGTTTTGAAACTTAACTATTTAAGAGCAAGAAGCGCCAAGATTAGAAGAACACTCACAACTTGTTTCCTCTATGAATTATCTATTATTTCATACTGTTTTGGGAGACTCCTGTAATTAGATGTATCTCGTGCTACATGTTGGTCGCACAGAACACTAGGGCTATATGCTTGCACCCAGTATGTTTTCTTAACTAATTTTTATCGCTGTCCTTCACTTATGAAGCCATAGAATAGTATAAATGCAATATAACTAACTATTAGCCTACTAATTTGCATTTATAGTAATTATCTGGGTGTCTAGGATTTAGGAAATCAAATTGCTAGTTCATGCAGTTGCAAAAGGCAATAGCTTAGTAGGGAATTATAAACATCTCACTAATGCTGTGTTTACCAGGGAATTGAATACAGGATACATTTCACGCGTAATTGCATTTGCAAGGTGACCCTTTATACCAAAGTCTCAAGTGCATTTTACTTCTGTGGTGGTCACATTTAAAATAGACAGAAGGATAATTGCTTGCAATCACTGTACAATACTATTCATGTTCATAACATCACTGAAGTTGTGCTTTATCTGGTCTTGTGAATGAATTTACTGCAGTGCCCCTATCTGCTATTTTTTACTGGATAACTTTTGTGAATATCATTACTGCACTGCCATTACCTGCTGTTTTTACTGTACATATTTGGTCTTGTGAATGTATTTACTTCACTGCCACTATCTGCTATTTCTACTGGATACCTATTGTGAATATCATTATTGCACTGCCATTACCTGCTGTTTTTTACTGTATATATTTGTAAATAGTCTAAATGCTGCTGTGTACCAATCTAATTTTGTCAATAAGTCACCCATACAGTGGATGCTGCTGCTAGTTAACCTGTATTTGCATACCTATATTCACTTTTTTATACCATCAGTGTTTTCTTTTGTACCTTCCTCTCTTTCCTAAGCATTGCTCTAAAATAATCTCCCTCCTCTTTGTTTTTTCTTGTAGCCCTACAGGACTCTCCCCTGCATTTTTTCTTGTGGCCACAGTACCAGCTACAGTGTGTTGTGTATCCTAACGTCTGCACCCATAACCATCGGTCTAGGAACCAACAAACAGTTTAATCAAAGCGTCCCTTGGAAGTATGTGTCCCTGTAGAATGTGCTATATGATGAACTAGTGCCTTGGTTAATGTTAGAGTGAATTAGTGCTCCCCTGCTAATTACCACATAAAGCAGATGCCAGCAGCCCCTGTTCTATCTCTACAGCTACCCTCAGCCTTTATACTGTTCCTGTGCTATTCTACCATTCTTACCCCCTTCCCCTGGACCTTAAGCCCATACCCGCTCTCACTGCATTTCTGCCTATTCTTACTGACTATAGTCTCCCACTTACTACCTTGAAGATACTACTATCTCTACTTTGTTTTCTCCTGCTCCTCGCTACTAGTATATATTCTCTCCCCCTCCTTTTCTCTCACTGTCTAGTCCATCTCAGCCTTTCCTCTCTGACTTTCTGTAAGTATAGCTGTCTATGTAATTTGTGCCCTGTGTGGTCCTCCAAACCTCTCTGCTCTTATATGTATGCCAACTATTCTCTTAACAATACTACATACTCACCATCTACTTGCCCTCTACTCTCCTGATTGTTTCCAGGCAGACCTGCCTCTACCTTCCTTTTGCGCTTCCCGCTCCGTTCGCCCTGCGGGCTCACTCTGCTCCCCTACCCTGCCCCCAATTCCCACCCGCCCCCAGTACATCTATCTTTATATCTAATAAGCCACTCCCTCCACCCACACCCTCCAGCCTCACCTAATTAACTCATCACTTATAACCCACCAATTACTCACTCCTATCTCACCTACTCTCCTGCTTAACCTATCTACTTCACATAAACTCATAGTTCTTAAACAACTATCACTATTACCTCCCTAACATAGATAAACTGCTGCAGTATTACTCTTGATGTACATCATGTATACTAAACCATTAACCTTTACAACTCTGTTACTACTACCTATCTGCCTTTCCTACATACACTATCTCACCAGACCTCTATATACCAATCACACCCCCCATCCCATTCTACCACCTCCCCACCCTTACAACTAATTCACTCCTCATTCTTCATATCCCCTAACCTCTACTCCCATAACAATTCCTTGCTCTTCAACTACAAATTCCTATCACACCCTAGAACCACTATTCAAATACACACCACTCCCAACCCAACACACTCCTCCAACTTCAAACCCAATACCAAGTTTCTTAAGCACCTCTCTTACCTCATACACCACACTATCTCCATACTTACCTCTGGAGATATACACCCAAATCCTGGCCCTTCTGCCACTCCCATCTCTCCCTCCCCATCTCCTGTTCCCCACTCAATTAGTAGGCCCCTCCACTTCACTGCACTCAATGCCCAAAGCATATGTAATAAAATCCCACAACTTCATGCCTGGCTCTATCATAACAAACCTGATTTTCTTTCCATATCAGAATCATGGCTCAAGCCACACATTAAAGACTCAGAACTTACTCCACCTAACTACAGTATTATCAGACATGATAGAACTCATAAAAAAGGAGGAGGTGTATGTCTCCTCTTCCCCTCGTCCCTCTCAGTCACCCCCTACTCTAAACCTGTCCCCAATTTTGGAAAAGCTGAATTACTTTTAACCCTTCTTCGAGTAAACAAACAAAAATCCATCTGCATAGCCACTCTTTACATCCCTCCTGGGGATAATAGCCCTGTCTTAAAAGACATTCTCTCCTGGCTCTCATCCAATATCACAAATGAAACTATAATCCTTGGAGATGTTAACATTAACTGGGAAAATATACAATCCCCATCCAACTCCATCAATATAAATCTTTATTACTTCACACAACTTATTAACTCCCCAACCAGACCCTCCAAAGACCTCATATCTGGCAGCACCTTAGACTGGATTCTAGTTTCCCACCCACACTACTACTCCAAGAGTGGTACCCTTCCTGATCCACTTGGAGACCATCTCCCCACATTTGCCCTTCGCCTTCCCTTCTTCCTTCAACTATCCCACTCCTACATCACTACTCGCCTTTTAAAAGACTTTAACCACAATGCTTTCTCCGACACTCTAAAAAGCACCAACTGGAATCCATTAAGAACTTTATCCCTTGATAACGCAGTTACTTACTTCAATACAACCTTCCTAGGCTTGCTTAACTCCTTTGCTCCATTAAGAACTAAACGCATAAAAAGTAAATCCGTCCCTTGGCTAACTAGGAACACCCTAATTACGATGCGAAATCGTGATAAAGCCTGGAACCACTATCACAAAACAAAAACTTCCATTTCCTTTAATGAATACAAAATACTTTGCAACAAAGCAAAAAAACTCATTAACACTGACCGCAAAGCTTATTTTTCCACTCTCCAAAATAAACACAACAATAACCCCAAGAAATTCTGGGATGGTATCTCTTCCCTTCTAAACCCAGGTAGAAAAGAAAACCCGTGCCCTGACCCAAATGCCTCAGACTCAGATCTAGCTACCCAATTTAACTCATTCTTTATTGACTCCATCTCTAAATTAACATCATCCTTTACCACAAAGCTATCAGCACCCCAGCAACCTCCTCAGAACCCCTTCTCTCAAAACTTCAATACCTCCCAATGTCCTCACTTCAACACAAACCCTATTCCCATCTCTACTATAAAAAAACTTCTTCAAAAACTAAAACCATGTTGTAATGCTCCTGATGAAATACCCTCCTTCTTCCTAAAAACTGCTGCAGAAGCCATAGCCTACCCTATCAGCATCCTAATAAATCGATCTATTTCTGAATGCCATGTTCCCCAGATTTGGAAAAAGGCCTACATTATTCCACTCCACAAAGGAGGCAATAATAATGACATCTCCAACTTCCGTCCCATCGCTATCCTATCCCCCATCTCTAAAGTTCTCAAAAAATGCTTCCACCTACACCTCCTACCCTATCTCATCAATAATAACCTACTAACTCCCACTCAACATGGATTCTGTCCTGGCCATAGTACTACCACAGCTCTCCTCTCCTTCCTTGAAACTGTAAACAAGGCCCGTGACTCTGGTCTTATCGTTTCCACCCTCCTCTTAGACCTCTCTAAAGCATTCGACACCATCTCTCATAACCTTCTTCTTACTAAGCTCTCCAAACTACACTTATCCCACTCCTCTATTAACTGGTTCACCAGCTACTTATCAGATAGGCAACAAGCAGTCAAGTGGAAAAAAGCAATTTCCCCTTTCCAATTCACAGCCACTGGTGTACCCCAAGGCTCAATTCTAGGACCCCTTCTATTTAACATCTTCATCAATGACTTCCACCAGGCCATCCCTCACTCTAAACTTGTTCAATATGCAGATGATTCAACAATAATCTGCTCTTCCTCCTGCTCATCTACACTAATGAAACTTACCCAAGAAGCTTTCTCTGCTACAGAACTATGGATGCTTCAGAACCATTTAGCACTAAATGCTAATAAGACTAAACTGATGTTATTTTCCCCCTCCAGAAGCATTACCCTAGATAAACACTCTTTCCTTATTACCAGTAAAAATAACACTTCTCTTGAAATTGTCTCTACTGTCAAACTCTTGGGTATCCTAATTGATGACCAACTAAAGTTTGACAACCATTTGCAGGCAAATATCAAAAAAACTCACAAAAAATTAGGCATGCTTTACCGCTATTACCAATTTATCTCTCCCCCCACCAGGCTCACTCTTACAAACACTTACCTAACCCCATCCCTACTATATGGAGCCTCTATCCTTACCAACCTGCACTCCTCCCTCAAATCTAAACTCTCCTCCTGCTACTATAAGATTGCAAAATTCGCAACTGGCCACAGATCCAATACCCATCACTGTACCTCCCTACACCAACTGAAATGGCTGGAACTCCCCAATTATCTCATCTATACACAACTCATCCAAGCACATAAACTTATATTTAACGCCTCTCTCTGCCCCTCCCTCATCTCATCCTTTAAAATGCATCTTCCTAACAGATGCCTATGATCCAACCAACAAAATCTAATTGAACTGCATAAACCCTCCCACCCACCTGGCAAACATCTCCTTTCCTTCTGCCTCACACGCCACTGGAACTCCCTCCCACCTCTCATCCGTACCACCAGTAGCCTCTTTGTCTTTAAATCTCTTCTCCACTCTCACCTAACATCACTGTGGGAATGCTCTTGCTCTCATCCTACATAATATCTCTATCTATAATCCCTCCCTACCTCAAACACTTCTGTTGACACCTTCTTAGTAACTGTCTTATTTTTCCTTAAAACATTTATATTGGGGTACTTTGCACTACCTTTTACAACTGAACAAACTCAATTATTAACACTGTGATTCTTTTTCTACCCTGACATTGACTATTCCTAAAATTGTAATACTTTTCTACTCTGACACTTAACATTGGGATATTGCATCTACCCTGCTATTGATCATTGCTACAACTCTGATACTTTATCTACTCTGACATTTTATTTTCTAAATTCTCTTAACCTCTATCAGTATCTAGTAGATTCACAGTTATGTCTTCTTAGTACTCTGTGTAACTTAGAATTTTTTTTAATATTTTTTTTTTGTAACACTGTAATTATAACTAGTTGTTCTTTTTTTTGTAATACTGTTATTATAACTAGTTGTATCTTTGGAGATTTTCTCCCCAGGACTCCATTGAAAACGGGCTCCTCAAGGCCCAATGGACCACCCTGGTAAACAAACTGCAAATAAATAAAATAAATAAATAAATAATAAATAAATCTGCTAATTGGTAATATTTAGGTTCATAGGTTCATACTAGGCTATCTGTCCTGGGGCAATTATAAGCCTAGCCCGATTCTGTATGGCTTACGCCACCCCTTGATTTGAGTATACTGTGCCCTTTTTAAGGTTTAGTTTACTGTGCCTCTGTCCAATAGTGACACGGGAGTAATCCCTGGGACAAACCTACGATCCCCCATCCACCTATTGAGATTCTTCTTGAAGAGATTCAGTGAGGTGCTCTGCCTCACATGAACTGGAATTCTATTCCAGAGTGAAGGGAACCTCTGGGTTATGAACCTGTCCCTCCAGCAAGTTCTATTTATTTCTGTGCTGAGGTTCAAGTCCCTCGAGCGTGTGGCTCTAAGGGATTTAGATTTACTGAGGTGGAGCATGTCCATTAATTCTGGATTTGACATAGCTTTGTATGTCAGGCATAGATCGCCTCGAAGTAGGCGGTATGCAACTGAGTAGAGCTGGAGTTTTTTTAACCGAGCAGCATATGTCATCTGTTTGAGACCCTTGATCCTCTTGGTGAGATACTTTTGGGGTCTTTCTAATTGCTGCAGGTGTCGGGTAAGGTACATCCCAAAGGGGCATTGTATTCTATGATGGGCCTGATGAGGGATGAATAAAGGCACGATTACCTCTCTTGATCTAGATGTGAAACCCTTCGTGATGAGGTGGGCTATGTAGAAGGTCTTTCTAACCACTTTGGCAATGTGGTTTTCAAAGGAGAGATTGCTATCAGCTTGGGTCCCCAGGTCCCTAATAACTTTCTCTGTACTTAATGGGTTTCCGCCTATGTGGTAATTTGTGGGCACATTGTTTTGCCAAAGGGTATGACTATACATTTTTGGCATTTAGCTTTAAACCATGGTGCTGGCACCAGTTATCTGTCTCTGTGAGACCTTTTTGAAGGATGTTTGTGTCAGCTGGAGAGTTGATTATGGCACCCAGTTTGCAGTCGTCTGCGAACTTGGTGAGCCATAGTTCTCCCACATTTGCCTGTACCTCGGAAAAGTATATACCGAACAAGAGTGGTCCCAGGACAGAACCCTGTGGGACGCCACTTGTGACCAGTTTTGAGTCGGACATGGCTCCAGCAACTCTCACTCTGTGGATTCTGTCTTTGAGCCAGTTTGAGACCCATCTTGTGACATAGGGGTTTATATTTAAGATGGATAGCTTATCTATGATGCCCGAGTGGGGTATTGTGTCAAATGCCTTTGCAAGGTCCAGATAGTCTGTGTGGACTACCGTCCCTTCATCTATGGCTTTGGTGACTGTTTCGAAGAAGTCAACCAGGTTCAAAAGGCAGGATCTGCCATTGACAAAGCCGAACTGGGTAGGATCTAGTGTCTGTAGGTCCCCAATGTCTTTGTTTATGAGCTCCATGATGATCCTCTCCATAGCCTTGCAGACTAAGCTAGTCAGGCTTATGGGGTGATAGTTTCCAGGGTCCTTAG